>NC_143478.1:94103616-94216116 GCF_027475165.1 Benincasa hispida | reverse complement strand
TTAATGAGTGTGTGTATATATATATATATATATATATATATATATATATATATATATTTGATTATCATAAATATCGTATATATGTGCAATACCTCTATATTAATTAATTCTTTGTGAATCTAATTCTCTTAAGTTAATTAATTAAATCTTATTCAAATATTACTTTCCAATTTAATTTGAATTATAGACCATATCCATAATCAATTATATATTAATCAGATTAATATATGATTTCCTCAAATTAATTTGAACAATTCAAATCATCTCTCTTAAATATCCTCTAGTGAGCTAACAAGGGGACCTGGTGGACCTGTAGGTTAGAAGATCTAACGATATGAGATTAATTGACTAAACTCATTAACCAAGTTAATCAACATTCATTAATTGTGGGTACACTCCACTAAAGACCCACAACTGTACTCTTCTCACTACATATATATTTTTGTGTTCACAGATATAGACCAATAATAACAAGTTAGCCCTTCACGAGTGTTCGTAACATCAACTAGGTCCAATTACCATTTTACCCTTGGGTTACCTTTGAACCCTTAAGTATCAATGCTTTTCTAATGAACAACCCGTTTATAGTCTAACCAATAAAAGAAACCCTTCCCAGGCCAATGAGAGGGAAAGACATTTTGTTCAAGTCTCAGAGACAACACTTAAGAGAAACTCATCTACTTATCCTGAAGACGGGAAGGAGTGAATTCCATCTTTATTATTATGTTCTCAGCTCCCCACTCGGTCTTGTCCCCAAAATGGTAGGCATATTGGGTCGGCGAATTGGCCACCCACACCCATATAAATCAAAGGACAATCCCTTATGAACAGGAATTCATAATATACTCAGGATTAAGACTAAGGCATCTATACACCCATTACACATCTCCTACTTGCCCTAAATTATACAATATACATGTCTCGTAGACCTAGACTATCTAGATGACCCTCAAACACTTTAGCTGAGAGAGAGCCTTCGTAAATGGATCAACAATGGCTACTGCCCCACTGTTGTCACAGTATATGATCATAGGCAAGTTCTTATTTGGTACAATTTCCAAATCGCTTAGGAACTCCCTGAGCTAAACTGCTTCCTTTTTTTCTTCACAAGCAACCACATACTCAACTTCCATAGTGGAATTTGTAATACATCTTTACTTGATGTTATGCCACACTATAGCTCCTCGTTTCAGAATAAACGTTGATCTTGACATGAATTTCCCAGAATCCTCGTCAGTTTGGAAATTAGAGTCGATGTATCCTGTAAGGATCAAATCCTTTGCTCCACAAACCAGCTTATAGTCCTTCGTTCTCCTAAGATACTTAATGATATTCTTAACCGCAGTTCAGTAGTCTAACCCTGGATTGGATTGGTACCTACTGACTATTCCCACTGCATAACAAATATGTGGTCTGGTGCAAAGCATAACATACATTAAGTTGCCTACAGCTGAGGCATAGGGAATACGTCTCATATCCTTAACTTCTTGAGGTGTTTTAGGACACTGTTCCTTAGACAAGTGAACCTCATGCTTGAAAAGTAATAAACTCTTCTTAGAGTTCTGCATCGAATATTGAGTCAACATTTTATTGATATAAGTTGCTTGAGACAGAGCCAACGTTCTGTTCTTGGGATCCTTAATGATTTGGATCCCAAGTACATACTGCACCTCTCCCAAATCTTTCATTTGGAATTGGACTGCCAGACATTCCTTAATGTCAGTAAGGTACCCTACATCATTCCCAACAAGTAGGATTGATGGAATAAATATTCATGCAGCGGAAGAAATCAGAATCAATAAGCACTCTAATTACACTTAATTTGAGTCTAAAAGCATGCTCAAACAAAAGTTACAGAATAAAGGGTTTCTAGAGCTACAACCTTTAATGACACACTTCAATCATAGCTCCTCTTCAAGAAATTGGCCTGCAAATTCACAGTAGACCACCAAGAGGATCTTCTCTACTATCCTTTGACTTAGATTGTGTGCTAGAAACACTAAATTGAGGGTAATTGGTTAGGAAAGAATGAGGGTTTTGGAGAAAATTCTAATTTCAGAAAAACCAACGTGCATGATCTTTCAAACTATGAAATTCAGAGTATTTATGTCTATAACTCATGCAAACACTCCTTTAAACATCTGGTTGACACTTAAATTAGCACTAATGGAGTAGATTAGGTGTTGAATTGTGGATAATTCCACTTCAATAACCAAAAGAGTTGGATATTTCCCCTCAAATTAAAAAATCATTTCAATTTTTGTTTTTATTTATTTAATTCTACAATTAAAACTAAATTTAAATAAAAACCTAAAAATTCAATTCTGAAATTGAATTTTCAAAATTGAAAAATGATTTGTTAATTTAATTTAATTAATTATATATTAATCTAATATCAAATATTAAATTAATAAAACATCTACGTTAAGCATGAATCCTATTCATGCAATTTAATATTTAACTCAATATTTAAATATTTTAATCTCTCCAGATATGTTTAATTTCGATAAATTAAACTTTTAATTATATCAAATACAATTAATCAAACCCTAAATTGAATTTGAACACTTCAAATTCGCTCAATTCACTAATCTAAGATATAAATTTACGAGCTAGTAGAGGGACTTTATGGACCTACATATCATGAGCTTCAACGATTTGAGATTAATTGGCTAAACTCTTTAGACCGAATTAATCAATATTCGTTAACTATGAAGACATACCACTGTAGCTCGATAGCTGCACTCTTCTCACTGTAGATATATTTTCATCCACTTTAATCATAAATAGTAAGTCGATCCTTCACACGTCATTCGTATTTACAGCTAGGTCAAAATTACCGTTTTACTCTTATAAATACATCTTGCTCCTTAAGTTCCCACTGAACCTCTATTGAATAATTGGTTTATAGTCAAATTAATAAACCATGACCCTCTCGATCATGAGAGGGTGGAGCCCCATTGTTCAAGACCAGAAATCAGTACTTAAGATAACAACCTATCTGCTAACCCTAAATTGGGTAGAAGTGAACTCCATCTTGCAAGACTATGTCCCTAGCTATCTATTTGATCTTATCCCCAAAATGGGAAGCTTATTGAGTAGTGTTGTTGGACCACTCTCACCTATGCAGATCAAAGGATAATCCTGAATAAACAGAAGTTCATAGTTAACTCAGGATTAAGATCGAGTTACCCTAGGTCATCGAATTTGAAATAGTCAGTTTTAACAGTAAACGGTCGTTATAAGAAAAAGTGACTATTTCGAGGTTCAGTCTTATGCAAACATCCTTTGCATAGAATGCCCTCACTCGCATGTCTCCACATGAATGATTTTGGGATCACATCATTTGTATCAGTATACAAAGTGGGCCGCATCCAATAGTGTTACTAGGATGAAGTACCCAATCTCATCCATGTACTAATAGACCATTTTAGCTATATACTAAAACTTGATCCACTTTTATGTCTCCATATAAAGTTAAAGTATTTATATTATAGCCATGGATTTGTTTATTGGATTTTTAAAACAGAATGCAATATCAATAACAATTTATTGAATGAGAAACTTAATAATACTTTTATTGATAAATAGAATATGTTTTCAATATTTATGAACTGCGAGTTTTAGAACATTTCCAACAATAGGGTATCGTCCACATAAAGTACTAGAAAAACTACTTCATCGTTGATGATTTTCTTGTAGAAACTAGGTTCATCTATGTTTTGATCAAAACCAAACGATTTGATCGTTGTATCAAATCTAATTTTCCAAGATCTGGATGCCTATTTCGACCTATAAATGGATCGATTTAGCTTGCAAACTTCTTTTCTCCTGACGTCAGGCTATGAACTCCTTGGGCTGAGACATAAAGATATTCTCTTCAAGATTGTCATTCAGAAAAGCAGTCTTGACATCAATTTGTCATATCTCGTAGTCATAATAGTGGTTATGGACAAGAGAATTCTTATAGATTTAAGCATAGTAATAGGGGAAAAAGTTTTCTCATAGTCAACCCCTTCCATTTAGGTATAACCCTTTGCTACAAGTCTAGCTTTGAAGATTTATACTTTTCCAGCTACATCTCTCTTTCTTTTATAGATCCATTTGCACCCTATAGGTTTTACCTCTTCAGGTGGATATACAAGATCCCATATTGAATTGGAATACATAGTCTCCATTTCAAGATCCATGACTTTGACCCATTGATTCTTCTCTACGTCATTCATTACTTGTTTATAAGATAATGGATCATCAACTCCATCATCTGGTATGACAACCCGAGTTTCAATTAAACCCAAGTAACGATCAAGTTGTATCACAACCCTTCCATTGCGTCAAGGCACTCTCAACGATTGAGAAAGATGAGATTAACCTGAAGTGCTAACTCCTTCACTAATTTTTTATGAAGGACCAACTGCATCAACAACCCTTGTTGATTCTTCAATAGCTTCATTTAATAATATTTTGCTTTTTGGTTTATGATCTCTTATGTGTTCTTCCTCCAAAAATATAGCATTTGTCAATACAAACACCTTATTTTCTTGAGGATCATAGAACATACCACCTCTCGTTTCCTTAGGGTAACCAACAAATTGGCATAATCTTGAACGACGTTTCAACTTCTTAGGATTTGTCACTAACACATGTGCAAGACAATCCCAGATTCTGAAGTAATGTAAACTTGGTTTATGCCCCCTCCAAAACTCGAAAGGTGTTTTAGAAATACTCTTCGATGGAACATTGTTCAAGATGTGAACTGCAGTCTCTATTGCATACCTCCGAAACAAATTAGGCAATTGAGCATAGCTCATCATAGAATAAACCATACCTAATAAGGTTCTATTTCTCCGTTTTGATACACCGTTATGCTGAGGTGTACCAGATGTTGAGGGTTGGGATTGAATTCCATGTTCTATCATATAGTCCTAGAATTCTAAAGCCATGTACTCTCCACCCTAATCAGATCGAAATATTTTAGTTGTTTTACCTAATGAGTTTTTCAATTTCAGCCTTATACTCTTTGAACTTTTCAAAGGCTTCAAACTTATGTTCCATTAGGTATAAGTAACCATATCTCGAATAATCATCTATGAAAGAAATGAAGTATTCGTACCATTCTCTAGCCTTTACATTCATTGGACCACAAAGATCCGAATGTATAAGCTCTAAGGGTTCTTTGGCTCTATAACCTTTTTCCACTAAAAGGTCTTTTAGTCATTTTTCCTTCGAGACAGGATTCACATGGAGGTAATGAATCATCTTCTAACTTGCTTAGAAGTCCATTCTTCACCAATCTTCTGATCCTATCGAGATTTATGCGGCCTAATCTCAAATTTCAAAGATACTTATCATTGTTACTTGGAGAAATTCTTCGGCTTTTTGTTTGAGCATTAGCATTTTTAAACATTTCATGATTCAAAAGTGTTTTTTATTCAGTTGGTCTTAACACATATAAGTTGTCTTCTAGTTTAGCTGAACAAATAGTCACGCCATTTTTCATAATGAACGCTTCATTTGAATTAAAAGAACCAGAGTATGATTGTTATATTAAACAGGAAATAGAAACAAGGTTCCTCCTCATTTTGGGAACAATGTATAAGTTTTCTAAAAACAAAAATCTACTTCCAAAAAAACAACTTAGCAGCTCTCATTGCACTGAAATTTCGTCTCCCATTCCAACCTTGAGCGTCATTTCACCCTCTTCGAGTCATTAGAAGGTACTAATTCCCTGTAAAGAAGAACATGTTGGGGTGCTCTAAATCTCGTAGGGTCCAGTAGTTTGTAAACATGTATATGAACAAACATTGTGTGATGTAATAATATGAGATATGTTCTTCACTAAGTCTTTGATATATGAGATATTTTGTTGCATTAACCACAAACCAATAAACTAAGATCCCTAGTTATCGTTGTAACTTAAGCATGAATATGATGATATACAAGTGGATCGTGCTTTAAATGATAACCTACATGGTATGTAGTAGATGGATACAGGAGGGAAACCTTATCCTGTTGATGCTACGAGTGTGGCCCACTTTGTAGATGTTACAAGTGTTGTAAAGTACTATAAATGGTCTGATCCTGACCATTCGTGTTTTAGACATGGGATGCGTTATTTTATTAAGTGGAAATACGGATGATATGCGTTGATGGATTGCGTTGTGAACTCAAGTTTCCCAGCGGAATTCAAGTGTAAATTCCTCTGAGTTTCCTGGTAAGTCCAGGGTCGAACATAAGGACTTGTCAAAAAAGTTGTGTTGGTAATGTTTATGAAAACTTTGTGGTAACCGAGTAATTAAATAAAGTGTGGGTGTGTTGTTGCATTGATGAAAAAGAAGTAAATAAAGGTGGCGGATTTGAGAAAGATAGTTGAGTTGATAGATGCAATGAGTATGCGATGAACGGGTTGAGAAGATCTTTAGCTAGTGTTACTCGGGAATGCGTCAAACCTTGCGATCATATTACAACCATGCACAGCAAGTCATTTTCCAATGTAAATGTGATGCTCCTAAGTCTAGGACGCATGTGTTAAATGCAAAATGTCCATAGAGCTTATCCCTAAGTCTCTACTCTTGTCCTATGCATTGATGCAATATGCATGAAAGCAAGGTGACCGCATACAATCATATCTTATTGCTAAGATGCATGTGATGCGTTAATAACAAATAAGGCTCATTCCTAAGCGTCTATCTCCCGTTTATGCGTTCTAATCTGGCTCTTCCAAACCTAGATTCTGACCTGACCTTCCCAAGTCTAGATCCTGTCTTTAGACTACCCTCCCGATTATCTCTAATAGACGAATGAAGCATACATAAACAAGATAATCGCAAAGATGAAGATTCCCTCGTTATGCTAGCTAACTACTTCTCAAACCATTCAACTAATTTAGCTACTCATGCATAAATAACAAAGAGTGAACAGATATAGAGAAAAACATTCCATTCTTATAACTAAATTGAGTACAAAATGACAATGGAAAGTAAAGGTAGAGAGCCTGGTAGCAATTCCTTGCTGACCGAGGCTTTTTACACTGAATCTCTATTCTGATCTACAACTGTTCCTGCTTCCGCAGGCGTCAACCCTCTCTCTGTCTTAGAGTTTCCGGTGCTTTCCTAAGCTTATCAGAACGATCTAACGGCACACCTTCTTCCTCGCGTCCGCCTTAAAAATGGAAGAAAATTATGGATAGAGGTGTGAACTTGTAAAGTGATGAAGTAATCGACTGTTTAACCCCTTCTCTGAAGAACACACTTGGTATTTATAGAGCTTCCATGGTGAAAGGCGACTTCTCTCTCCCAATTGTACAGATGGGACAGCTTTAATTCATGATTGACACATCAAATAATTATCACCAATAAAGCTGAATGTACTTCGTGACCGTTATCGGCTGTCAACTTAATTTGGATCCAACTATCATCAGCTTTCTGTCTCATCGCTCTTAATTATCTTTCACCCAGATACAGTCACCTTGTTACGCTGATCAAGTTGTGGTGATTCTTCTTGGGCGAATGTTTGCAAATACGATAAACGTAATGCCTTGCGATGAAGTTGCGCTCAACCAATGCGTTTCTATGATCGCAATCTCTACATTGTGTTAACGCATTTTCTGTACAAAAATGTAAAGATCAACTGCTTTAATGCGTTGGACGGATTCGACCGCAATATTATAGAATTTATTCTTAATGGACGCAATTTAACATATTTCATCAATGCAATCCAACATTGTTTAAGAACTTAATACTATGATAACCTGCATTTCTGCCCATTATCAACATGCGAGCGGGGATGCTCTATACAAAAGAGTTTGTATAAGACCGAACCACAAAATGTTTAGTCTCATTATATAACACCGTTTATGATAGAGACTTTCATTTCACTAGGATGATAATAGGTAACATGACCTTAATCCTGAGTGAGTTGGGAACTCCAACTTATAAGAGCGGTCCTTTGATTTGTATGAGTGTGAGTGGTCAAATCGCCGACTCAAACCTACCACTTTAAGGACTCGTTTGATTGGGGAGCTGGGAATTCAGCTACACAAGACGAAATTCACTCCTTCTCCGATTTAGGGGTAAGTAGATAAATTGCTCCCTTAAAGGCTGATTCCGGGACTTGAACGATGTGGCGCTACACCTTCTCTTAGACCGAGAAGGATTTACTTATAGTAGGACTATGATGTATTGTTCATTAGAGGAATCAGTAGCATTTAAGGAGTTAGATGTAATTACAAGGGCAAAACAATAAATTGGCCCGACTGTAATTACGAGCGATTTATGAAGGGTCATCATACTGTTGATTGGTTATATCTAATTGATATAGAAATATACCTGTAGCGCGAAGAGTGCAGCTGTCGATCTTTGGTGGAATGCCCGGTAGTTAACGGATGGTGGATATCGTGATTAAAGAGTTTAGTCAGTTATTCATATATCGTTGGAGCTTTGAGCTATAGGTCCATAAGGTCCCCTTGGTAGCTCAATGGATTGATGTTGAAAATGAGTTTTTGGGTTAGTTTGAAGTGTTCAAATTAACAAGAGGAAATTTTATTATATATGATATAATTAAATTGCATCAATTATTTGAGATATAATTGAATTAATATATTAGATACATTAATTGAAGGAATTATTATTAAATACTATAAGGGAGAAAAAGAACTATGGTTATATATTGCATGAGATGTCATATTAAAACTATAAGTTATGAATATATTGATTATATTTGTAATTAAATCAATTATAGGATAATTGGTTATGGTTTTTTCTCCCATAACCAACTTAGTGGGAAGTTGTGATTAGTTATGGTAACTGATGAATAAAATAAAAATTGTTTTCATTTTTACACTATGCATGTGATCATTAAGATTTTAAGGATCGTGCGATTAAAAGATATAGCTATATGATAGCTTGAGAACATACACGGTCATGTAAGAGTTTTCTATACGATAGTCACTTATTTTTAGATGATCGAGTATCTGACTATACAATAGAATTTAGTTATCTCCCACTTACTGGATCGTCTACACGATCTTTAAAATTCCTCCTACCCTCTACCAAATCCTACAGAGCCCACAACTCCTGAATTCTCACATTGAGAATACCAAGGTAGCCTTCTAGTGGTGTCTTCCTATTGTTCGGGGGACGAATGTCGTTTGTTCTTGTTCGAGCAGATTGTTGAGAAGATTAATGTTCGAGTGTAGATTTGTTCATATTGGTGAACGATTGTAGTAATATCGAGGGAACGAGAAGAATAGTTCTTCAAGGGTATGTTCTCTTGAACCTTAGTACTTTCCATTTTGAAACATGCTATAATTTAGAGTTTTTGCATAACTATTACTATTTGATTGTAAATGTGTATGTTCTGTCACAATGGGATTTTAAACGATCTCGTTTCCGCTCACGGGTCTCTTTGTTAAGAGTTCCTTCGGAACAAATGTGATTCATGGCTTCTGAATCAAGTATCCAAGCATCATGGTCATTTTCCATGAAACAAGTTTCCAGAACAAGTCAATCATATTTACCTTCTTTCTCTTTCTTCTTCTCAGCAAGGTGCTTGGTGTAATTGCGGAAGCATTATAGTGGAAGCATTTTCCTTTGTCTGCCTTAGCTTTTCCCTTGCCTTTCCTAACAGCAGGAACCTTCCCCTTCCCCCCTTCTTTTTCTAGATCTTTTTAGAACCAGAGGTCGAAGAAACAAACTTAGTTCCAGAGGATGAACCCTTATGAAACTCTTTGAAATGGACATAATTTGCCTCTCCTTCTACTAGTCCCTAACCTTTCATAAGGGACTCAAAAGCCTGTAACTTGTTTATAAGGGTAGTCAGATTGTATTGTATTTTGTGCATAACCGCATTGCTGTGGAATTGAAGAAAAATCTTGAGAAGATATTCTAAAATAAAGGATTGTTGGGTTGTATTTCTTAAAAGTCGTAGTTTGTAAACAATAAACATATGTGAGTTTATTCAGACAAATGTTGTTAAATGAAAATGAATTGATTGTTTAACTCTAAATTCAATAAACTATAAACCCTTGGCTATTGTCATGGATACTTGGACTTTATGTAGAGACATAAATTGGATCAAGTTCGAGTATAATAGCCTAAATAGTCTATAGTACTTGGATTAGGTTGGATACCCATTTCTAGAGATACTACTAAATATGGCCTGCTTTATGATTGTTATAAATGTTGTAAAGTGTTATAAATGATGTGATCAGCTTGTTCATGTAGAGACATGTGAGCGGGGGTGTTCTACACGATGAAATTGTGTAAGACCGACCACGAAATAATCATTGTCACGTATTAACACGTTTACTGTTAACACTGATTGATTTCACTTCTTAATGACTTAGATAACTTGATCTGAATCTTGAACTGTCTATGAACTCTTATTTTTTGGGATTTTCTCTTGATCTGCATAGGTAAGGGTATGCTCAACAACGCTGCTCAATATTCTTCCCATTTCCGGGATAAGACCGGGTAGATAGCTGAGGACATAGAATTTACAAAATGGAATTCACTCCTACTCATTTTAAGGATAGTAGAAAGGTTGTTCCTTTAAGGGCTGATCCTGGGTCTTAAACAAGGGACCCCATCCTCTCGTTGGCCTGAGAGGGAATGGATTTAGTAATTAAGATCCTAAATCAATTGTTCAGTAGAGGGACAATGGTATTTAAGGAGAAAAGATGTAAATCAGGGGTAAAACGGTAATTGACCTAACTAAGGTTACGAACAACCTATGAAGGATCAACTTATCGATGACGGTTATATCAAATGAACACATAATATATCTACAATGAGTGGAATGCAACTACAGGCTATAATGGACAATCTTGTTAGTTAACGAATATTGATTAACTAGGTTAAAGAGTTTGACCAGTTAGTCTCAGATCGTTGGAGCCCATGATCTGTAGGTCTATCAGGTCTCCTTGCTAGCTCACTACAGACAAAATTGAAGAATTAGGTGAAGTGAGTTTTTTCAAATTCGGCCTTTAGGAAAATTTGTATTTTATATTAGATATAATCTATAATTAATTATTTATTTTTGGAGAGTATTTTTTTTATATAAAATATTAGCATGAAAGTGTTTTAAAAATTGATTAATGGGATTAATCAAAATTAGGTGTCAAAATCAATTTAATATGTGATATTAAATTATTTATTTTATTTAATTAAAATTATTTTAATTAAATAATTTCTAAAATTTGAAAAAAAATATATTTTTTTTAATAAAAAATTAGTTAGTGAAAAAATCCAATTGTTGGATTTTCCCACTAACTAAGATGATTGTGAAGTGTTTCATGCTAAGCTTGACACCTACATTATTCATGCTAATGGAGTTTGAGGTGGAAGTCATGCAAGAAGGGTTTTTGCATGTGTTTTGCTTATAAATAGTTATTGATTTTCAATTGCTAAAATCTAATGCTTCTTTTACTTTTGACATTTCTTCTTCCACAAAATTCTCTATTACTCTTCAAATTAATTAGTGAAATTCTCAATCTCACTAATAATTTGGTCAAACAACTGTGTTCTTCTATCGGAGAATAGTGAGGATTTACTGTTGGTGCTATCGATTGCTCACGGAGACGAAGATACTTGTGGAAACTACAAAGGTTGTATTTCCAACTCTCTTTGCATGCTTAATCCTAGTTAATTACTTATAATTAGAGCGTTATGATTCATTGCTTCCGTTGTGCATGCTTCCATTTATCCATCAATTGGTATTAGAGCATGTATATGAGCATATGTTTTGGCATTTTTTTTCTCCTTAATTTGTTGGTGAAATTGTAATTGCTCACATGTATATGAGCATTAATATGTTGCAAAAGGTCTATAATTTTTATGGACTCATTAAAGTCGAATTAGGCCTTCAATTGTTCAAAAGAAGTGGCAAAACTCAAGCCTGCCAAGAGAATTGGACAGGAAATGGTTCACATACTCAGTTTCTTGCTCCCAGACCCGACGACCCAACCCAAAGCCCCGTTGACTCGCCCGATTTGTTGAAGCTCTCGTGCGCACACGCCTGAGCTTCTCCGTCTGACCTGTTCGGGAGCCTAACCCGCTTCACAACCCGCACGCTTGGTTTGTTCCAGCTGTTGACCTGCTCTAGTGTGAGTTGACGGTACGAATCGACTTGGTTGAGCCAGTTTGACCGATTCAACCTAGTATTTTGGAGTTTTTGAGTCAATTCGAGTGGTTTCTAGGCGGTTCGGGTTGGTTCAAAAGGTTTGAGGTCGGTTCGAGGGAGCTGCTTGCTGAATTATGTAATAATTTAGTTGTTCATTTGTTTAAATGCCAGAACCGGCCTACTTTAGTGTTGTTTAAGTATTATGCATGTGATGTATGATATCGTTTTTAATATGTGTGCATAAAGTATGTCATATAGTTTAAAAAAAAAACCACGATAGGATAAGTATGTGGCATGCATTTGTTATATGTTATAAGTGTTATAATGTATATAGTATGCATGCTTAGATTTTCATAATTTAATATAAGTGTTATATTAAAGCATGATTTTCTTTAAGAAAACATGTTATAGATGAATGTTCTAGGGTTTTATAGTTGTTATAGAATAACCTAGACTTTTAAAATTTATAACAAAGATAAAATGCATGCTAACCGAGCATTAACCAGTGTTATTCAATCATTTTTTTTAAGAGTTAAAATAGATCGATTACTTGTAAAACAAGAGTCGTTCACTTTCCCGGGGAGATCTTGTCTAAGGTTGGGGGTACTTAAGTTGACAGTTTACAGAATACCTCCCACCTGGAGATCATATTGGCATCTAAGTCAATAACCCTAGTTTTATGAGCATGCGTGAGTGGTGTAAGGTAATAAAATTGGTTTATCACCTAGACATCATAGGTTAAATCCCGATATAAAAGTTATACTAGGAAAAATTTACCTAGACTTAGATTGTATAAAATTAGTCGATTAATAACCAAGTCAGTACACATTTTTATAAAATAGAACACTTCAGTAGGAGATTAATAATATATGAGATATATTATTTCTTGCTCTCATGTCTCGAAGAGTTCACACCGTGATATCCATGCTCGACTTCGAGTTGCTATTTGGGCAACCTTCTTTCGGAAAGTTTTTGCATGGATTAATAACGAGGTGAATAAGGAAAGTAGTTCATAGTAAGTAGGTGAAGGGTGTGTGTCAACACATCCTACAGTATCTTCCATTAGGTCACATCATGAGATTTCTATGTTGCATCTGCTGTCTTTTTTAAGTGGCACTAGCTAGTCGTTAACCGCGGCGATCCCTTCGGAGGGTTGTAATATAGAATTTGGAACACCGTGAACTTCATAAATGGATAGAGTTACTTGGGGCCGTTTTCAAACAATTGTTTCTCCTTCGAGGGCTTGTTTGATTCCGATCTCTGTAATTCGAAAATGGTGGGTTTACACTTACAAAACTTACTAAGTGTTAGTAAAGTTCTTGACCAAATAAATGGTAACTAAGTATTATAAGGATAAGAGTTATTTTGGTATTAGTATTTAGTCAAGAATGTCTTGATTCAATGAAGGAATAGTCGACTGCCCTTCGATGGGAGCTATTCTGACTCACTGAAGTACCGTGGGAAAAGAATGTGAATATGGGTACATTATTATTTGCTTAATAAATTGGACTAAAATTTAGAGTTAATCAATTCACTAATAATTTGTTTACTTTTCAGCAATGACAACATCTATTATACAGCTACTAGCTTCAGAAAAACTTAATGGTGATAATTACGGAACTTGGAAATCAAATATCAACACGATACTAGTAATAAATGATCTCCGATTCGTTTTAACAGAGGAATGTCCTTCAACCCCTAGTCCCAATGCAAACCGAACAGGTCGGGATGCGTATGGCAAATGGGTCAAAACTAATGAGAAGCCTCGGGTTTATATTTTAGGCAATATATCTGATATAATGTCTAAGAAACACGAGAGGTTAGCTACTGCAAGAGAGATCATAGACTCTTTACAGGGCCTGTTTGGACAACCGTCCACATTTGCCATGCATTATGCAATTAAATTCGTTTACAATTGCAGAATGAAGGAAGGAACCTCCGTAAGCTAACATGTTTGGAACAGGATGGTTCACTTCAATATTACAGAGTGAACGGAGTCGTCATGAATGAGAAGGGTCAAGTTAGATTCATCATGCAGTCTCTTCCGAAGAGCTTTTTTCAATTTAAAACAAATGCTATGATAAAATACAATAACAAACTACAAGACCAAGAGATTTAAGACATCAACTTCAATAAACTTTGCAGGGGATAGTGATAAAATAAGATCCCTAACCGATTTCTCCTTTATGATAGGAGGAAATCTAATAAGCTAGAAGTCCAATCTTCAATCAGTGGTTGCCTTGTCAACTACTAAAGCAGAATTTATATCAATGTCAGAGGCAATCAAAGAAGCAATATGGTTACAAAGCTTAATCTATCAGCTAGGCTACAAACAAGAATCAGTAGAGCTACTTTGTGACAACCAGAGTGCAATACATCTTACTAAAAATCAACAATATCATGACAGAACAAAGCACATTGATGTGAAGCTATTATTTATCAGAGACATCGTAGAAAAAGGACAATCAATATCCAAAAGGTTAAAATAGAAGAAAGTGCAGTTGATTTCCTAACTAAAGCCCTACCGAGACCTAAATTTGATCACTGCCTTAATCTACCCAAAGTAGTAGATTTAAATAAAAAGAAATAAATACCTAAAAGAGAAGAAGAAGATCTTTGAAGAGAATTTGTTTCAAGAGGGATACTTGTTAAAAGCTTAAGCAAATTTTCTCTCATCTGCAACAAAGAATTAAACAGCTATTAGTTAATTGAAACAGAAAATTGAAATCAATTACAACTTATTTTCTTTTCTAGTGTAAAACAAATCAATAAAACAAAAGGAAAAAAGGGAAGTTCGATTAATATATAATCTACACTAAAAATTCAAAAGATTTTTCATTCTAATCTGCATGACAGAACTTATCTCAAAAGGCTTTTTCAGTTGTTTGTAATGTTGAATCAATGAAGTCTCGAAGATTTTTGACAATGGATATAGGTACGTAACACTTTGCCAAACCACTATAATTGTTTTGTGTCCTTCTCCTTCTTCTCTTATTCAATATTTCCTAAATTCGAGCTCCATGAATATTTTTGGCATTTGAAAATGATCAAGAGGGAATTTCAATTTTTTATTCTAATCTGCATGAAGAAGAACAAAAGAAATGAAAGAATAAAATGAGTTTTTGTCTAAATTGATTTTGGTTTACAACGTGTAAATAAAGTGTGTGCAAGTGGCTTTTCTTAGACTTAACATATGATCTAGACTATTGATATAATCTAACTGTAGAGATATTTTTTTACGAACAATAACATCTTTTGTCTTGGTACAACTATTCTAGTCTTTCATGAATGGATATGATCCAGATTATAGATATGGAGCATCACGATTTTACAATAGAAATATGTTTGAAGAAAATCACGTCCTTTCTCTTTTAAAATTTCATAATTTCATATTTTGTTTTCGTTTTAAATAGCTACAAGTTATAACTTATATCTATCACACTAGATAAATAATATAAAACATTATTTCATTAATTAGAATCTAGTTAAACTTTCCTACAAAGGACTAAATTGTGGGCTAGTTTCTTTAAATATCCTTAGGATCTTTTTTAGATTTTTTTTTTTCTTTCAATACAATCTATTATATAAACAAGATTGTGTACTCTACGCCCACCTCTCATTAATTATTATTTTGTATATCATTACTTTTTTTAATAAAAAATATTTTGAAAACTTGTATATCATTACGTGTTATAAAATTGTAAATATAGTATGTGTCATACACATCGTGGCATGTCATTAATGCAATTATTTTAGAAAACAACATATTGATGAAACATTAAAATTCATTCAAGTTGACATTATAATTTCTCATTATGGTTTGATACCCATAGGATAAAAAGTTCTAGTTATCATTACAAAAATTTAACCAAATATTTGAAAATGAATCGAGTGAATAAGCAAGTCAAGTAAGTATTTATCTAATTAATCTATTACCAAATCCATTGACATATTATCATACTATTTCATCCAAATTGCAAGATATAAATAAGAGCATTGTCTAGGACATTACACATAGAAAAGAAATATTAAAGTATATTTAAAAAATAAGAAAAATTTGTGACCAATTTGATAGATTACACAAACTAAATCATAGTATTTTTCTATAAATAATGTTACTACATTTTGTTGAGAGCACAACTAAATTTTTTTACAATTTAAAAATTCAGCCAACGAAATATTTAAACTACATGACCAAGTATTTTGGGGGAAAAAAATAAAAACGGAATATTTCCTCGAATTAAAGTCAAACTTTTTTGTCCATTCAAAAGTCAAATTAAGCATAAGAAAAACTTACCATATTTTATTAATATTTGTAAACCATCATATCTTTACTCTTTTTTTTTTTTGGGAAATTAAAAGTCAAATTAAGCATCAACAAAATTTACGATATTTTATTAATATTTGTAAACCATCATATCTTTACTTTTTTTTTCTTTTGTCAATTAAAAGTCAAATTAAGCATCAACAAAATTTACCATATTATTAATATATTTGCAAACTATCATGTTTCTTAATAGTAACAACTCAAGTACGTCCATTTGTCTGGTCCATAATGTTCTTTTAGCCAAAAAAATTGTTTGGAAAGATGTTTTTGACGTAAATTTTTATGTTTCTAACCCTTTTCAATAGGTAATTGTTTTAAATGATAAAATTGCTGCAAATATTTTTAAATATAGCAAAATGTCATTATCTATCAACAATAGACCGCAATAAGTATTTATCATTGACATTGATAGATATCTATCGCGATCTATCACTAATAGATAGTAAAATTTTACTATATTTATAAATAAATTAGTTTATTTTTTTTATTTGAAAACAACTCTTTTTCAATTATATCTTTCACAACAATAAACAATTAAAGTGACCGATAGTAATATTACACCATGTTTAAATTAATTTCACTCAATCCTTTTACGAATGGATAGTGCTCACTCAATCCTCTAGGAAATCTTAAACATTTTTTTCCTTTATAATAAATTATGAAAGCTTTTTTTCGATGAAAATAAAGGAAGAAAGTTGATGTGGCATATAATGTATAGGTTTGCAACTACAAAATAAAGTTAAGATTGTTTTTACCATTTATTTTATCTTAGACAATTTTTATAATCGATTTTTACACTTCAATTGTGAGTCAATTTATGTGAATGGTATTATAAATGATGTAACATATTTACATATTAGTCACGGTGTCAATTTTCATGTTTATTTTTTGAAACAAATTTAATTTTAAGAATAATAATAAATAATTAAAACATTTTTTTTAGTACAACTGAAGGGACATGGGATTGAATCTTCAACCTCTAAGGACAAAAGTCATATCAATTATTGTTGAGTATGGATGACAAAATTTCCTACGGTGCCAAGTTCCCACGTGTCTCCAATTTAATCAAGGCGAAAAATTCCCGGTTTAACAAAACATGGGATCAAACTGAGGATACCCATCCCAAATATTTATTTATAATTTATTAATAACACAGACAGTTGCAAATATAGACATTAGACCCAAACTATTAGCAGATATAACATAATGTAAAAAAATTGCAAATATGGCCAAATTTAAATAGTCTATCAGTGATAGACTATATTATTGGTAATAGTCAATAAGTCATAAACCATATCACTAGTAAGAGTCTATCAACGATAGAAATTTATTGTTGATAGACTTGGGAGTCTATCAACGATAAGTCTATCGACTTGTCTATATTTACATTTTTTTTAAATGATATCATATACTTGGTTATTATTCCTAAAAATGCTACTAATTGTAATTAACATTTTTTTAATTTAGTTCATAATATATTTTTTTTATTCAATTTACAATATGAAATGCCAAAAAGAGCATGTCTCAACTGCCATCAAATATGTACTATTGATCTCGATATTAGAGGTTTGATCCCCCATCCCACATTATAAAAAAAAAAACAAAAAAACAAAAAAACAAAAAAACAAAAAACAAAAAAACAAAAAAAACAATATGAAGTGCAATAATCTTTTTTTGAAATTATACATTTAAATAAAAAATAATAATAATAATAGTAACTTCTAGCATAAAATATCTACAATTTTAAGATAAGATACCAACTTTTAATTAAATTTTAAATATAAAAAATAAATAATAGAATTTTTTTCAAACCCGATCCCCAAACGAAGATTTCCGGATAACTCCTAAAAATAAAGAATTGGAGCGAGAATGGGGATGGAGAATATATCTTTGGCCCATTGTCATCTCTATTGTTGAGCTAAATATACTCGAGCACAAAAAAAAAAAGGAAAAAAAAGCCTTTTGCAAGGGTATGTTTACAACATATTTCAAAATTGTCCTTTTATTTTAGTCCACCAAATTGTTTGTTTTTTAAATATAACATATTTCAAATTGTTAATAGTGAAAATATATCCGGACACATTCTATACCAAAAATTTGGTTTAATATTGTAGTTTGAAAACTATTTAAAGAAATATAATAATTTTTCGATTTGATCTGTACTTTTTTTTCATTTTTATATGCCAGACTTCAACAATCGACAAATAAGTTTTCAAGAAATACAGGTTGAATGTAGAATACTCAACAAATGCCTATTTATTATTTTCCACCATTATTTTCTTTGTTATTATTTTCAATTTGTATTATTTTAGACCACCATTTTCTTTGTTATTATATTTCTTAACAAAAAGGATGTTGTTGTATTTCTTAATAATAAATAAAATCAACATCCTTAACTTTTAACTCTAAGATACATCAAATAAAATAATAAATTCTCCTTCATGTTTTCTTCCATAATTTAAAAATAATAAAATGTAAATTAAAATGTTCATATTAATACAATTACTTAATGTATCTCATTCATTTAAAAATAATTTAAAAAATCAATGTGTCCCACAAGGTAGACGTCGTCCACTTTGAACTAGTTGTCGTCATCGACTTTGAACTTGAACTTGCTTCGGTTCCTCTTGATGCTGCTCTGGTATCTCTACAAGTACTTTATAGTATAAATATTCATTATGATCTCTACACCCAAGTCCATGTCTATGTAGATATGAAGACAATGGACTAGTCTCTAAATGATAATATCCTGAACTAAATATTGACATCATCATTATCAAACTAACATAATCAGTTTGGCTTTGTGTCTACGTTAGGAGGCAATTCTTCCACATTGTGGGAAACCTTAACAAACTCATCTTCTTCTTCTCGAACAGGTCCCCTACATCTAGAAACTAGTAGAGAAACAATTGATATATCGTACATATAATGTATCTCATCCATATAGCTCTCATTGTTACTGCATGTAGCAAGAACTTGGTTTAGATCATTTGTAACATCACAAAGGATACTATTGTTCAATTTCTGTGAATTATAAAATGATTAGACAATATTTAAAATAAATTTAAATTAAAAATAATTAGACAATATTTATTTTTGTACCAGATGACCCACAGCTGCTCACGGACAAGTAATGTAGTGCCTTGTAATATTATTGTACCAATTGATGTAATTTTGAGTGGCATCCCTATCAAATTGTCCAATAAAAACCCCATTGCAATAACCATGCACAATAATGTCATCACACTACCAATGTGCAATATTTTTAAACCAATCTCCAGTTCTTAGTTCGATGTCATGCAGTAAGGTTCAGTATTACAAGGCGATGGGACATCCTGCCAGAAACCAAATTGTCTCATTATCCTGTCAAGAAGATACTACTCATCAATGTAAAAACATATGAGAAGATTTATCGTTTGCCATATGTTTTGACCGTTTGAACAAAAATTGGCAAAGTGTTTATAACAACTTTGTAAGGCCCCCAAATAATCTGAAACATAAAATATTATATTAAAAAAATATTAAAGACAAATACATTAAAAATTTGTATAAAAAATTCAATTTCATTCAGTATTAATATACCTGATCAAGTTGAAGCAGATCAAACATGTATATGTACTTCCTAACTACATGTGTAATTGTCCTAGTCACATAAAATTTGTCTCACCACCTATATTTTTAAATTAATATTTTATATTTTAAATTAACTAGACCAATCATATAAAAATATTTGTTAAAGTAAATTGAATTAAAATAACATACCGAGACTATATACTCATCCAGCTAATTGAGCATCATTTACATATCGGAGCTGTGGAGCCATTGTTGGAAATCGTTCTCAATCCCATAATTGCAAAAGTATCATAGCCCCAGTGATATCACGAACTTCAGGTTTTATTGTTTTGCATAGTTGTCTATATAGTCATGCCAAACATGTTTCACCCCAAGAATATCGTCCCACATCAAAGAGGCTAGCTAACAATGGCAGGAATATCAAGTGAACAAAATGACTTGATTTGTTAGAAAACAGACTTTCACCCATCGTCTGTAGTTTATATGTTGGTGATATCTCATGAAGATTTTCTCGTCCACATCATCAGTAAGCTCACTGAATTGTGTCCCGAACCATGTTAAACTTAATCTCGATCCTTTAATTTTATCGATGGATGTGGTCATACCGAGGAACAGTTGACAAATATGCAACGAGTCATCATGCATCACTCTAGAGATTGACTCGCTATCAATAGGTAACTCGAATAACACTTCTATTTCCTATAGAGTGATAGTGCACTCTCTAGTGGGCACATGAAATGTATGCGTCTCAAGTCTCCATCTCTCGACCAGTGTTGTGATGAGATGTCAATCTAATCGAATGAATCTCAATCTAGCAACTGCATAAAATCCAGATGTACAAAGTAACAATAGTATTTGAGGGTGGAGTGGGATAGTGCGATGAATAACTGTCTCTCGACGTCTACAGGATATCTCGCGAGTGGTATGATCTTCTCGTACAACTGATGATCGATCAATTGGTCTTGAATTAAAGCCATGATCTAATAGAAAAAAATATTTATTTCTCGAGTAAAACATAAAAACAATGTACAGCTTAATATTTTTTGCACAATAAAAATAATATTTACAAGATAAAAAATATTATTTACACAATAAAAATAGTAATTACAAGATAAAAATATTTATAATAAAAATCCATAACTGTCTGGAGCCTGTCTTCATAACAATTGACACTTCCTTCGATTATGACCTAACTGATTACAAAATTCACATCGTAGTCGAGTATTTGGTTATGTCCAATCCATCTCATTATGGTATCATGAACTCTTTGGTCTACCAAGTTTACTTAACAACGATGGGTCAGCATATAAGACATACACATTAGGGTGCATGATCCAATAATCTTCATACGATACAGGTTTAAATTGAGAAGAGTAACATGCAGCATACGTTGACAATTTATAATAGTTCTCAATAAAAATTTTGTAGTTCATATTAAAATATGAGCAAACTGCCATAAAATGCGAGCATGGAATACCAAATGCTTGCCACTTGTTACATGAACAATACCGCTCGGATCCGATTAACCTTAGTATTTGAAAATTTCCTCCTTTAGCATTGAGGTTGTGACGTCCGATCTTCACATAAAATACATTTTCATATCGATCGTATAACTGTACTTCATATTCAAAAGATCTTGCAACCTATTTATTAATTTTTTCGTGTGCGTACCTGAATATTTACTCACTTAGTATTATAAATATATTTAAAACAAATGATTAATTACAAAAGAAAAATAAAAATAATATTATGGGGTATATTTATCTCGATGCTCCAAAGCAGCTCTTATTTCTTCTCTTCTTTTTTTGAAATAATTTACGCACTTGAAGAATGTTCTTTGAGCAAAAACATTTATCGGCAACATTCGAGCTCCTTTGAGGACTCTATTTATGCACTTTGATAAATTTGTTGTCATCCACCCGTATCTGAATCCTCTATCGTGTGCTTGAGTTCATTGCTCCATATCAATGTTGTCAAAAAAAAAAACTCAGACAACTCTGATTTATTCATTTGATGTTCTCAATAGATTTATTAAACTTTTGAATTTGGAATTTACATCCGGCATGATAAACATAACTCTTTAATGTGTTGAATTTGTATTTTTTTTTTTTTATTGAAGTTGCTAACGATGTGTCATAAGCAGAATCAATGGTGACATTTTGGTCCCATCCAATCATTTGCTGGATTGTTCATTACTGAGATAATGCCAGCATGTCGATCTTAAATTAAAAACACCTCTTTGTGTGTAACAATTTCTTTCAAATGTTTCAAGAACCATTCTCATGAGTCTACAGACTCCTCATCTACAACGGTGAATGCAAGGGGAAGAAGATTCCCGTTTGAATCAACTGATAGAGCAATCAGTAATATTTTTTCCAATATTTTTCATTCAAGTAGGTACCGTCTATCTGAATCACCGGTCGACATCTATTAAAAGCTTCTATACAAGGATCAAATACCTAAAATACAGAAGGATGACATATCCTTCAGTTGGCGTTTCTTTCACTTTCCACTCCACACGTGTACCAGGATTAGTCTGCTTAATCATACACAGCCATCTGGGTAACAATTTGTATGACTCATCCCAGTCACCAAACACTTTAGCCAACCTCGTTCTTTTGCCCTCCTACACTATATGGTAAGGAACATGATATCCAAATTTTGTTTTTATGTTGGACTGCACTTGTGCCACGCTGATGGATGATTTTTCTCTTACGGCATCACAAAACTCTAGTGCAATCATCGATGAATCCAACTGAACATAACTTTGACTAAATTCTAAGTAAAAATATGTATTTTAATCAACATACTTGGTGATCTCAAACAAGTCATGCAACTTTTTCTTTGTTGCACAAAGTCTCCATTTGCAACATTTTTCCCATTTCTTACATCGAATTGCCTAAATCGTCGATGTCGATTCCACAAGCTCATATGGTGTTGACACTTAATAGCAAAACATTTGATCGCGTGTTGTAGCATTCCTTTATCTTGACAAATCATTCACTTATACAATTAGGTATTGTCAATATCTACAAGGGTTATAATTGAGTTGTGTTCTTGAATATTATCTATTACATTCATATCCAAATTGTTGAATGTACCTGAAGGTAACTCATATTCATGACCATTAGCCAACATATCTTCATCATTACAGAGTGATGCAAACAATTCAATATCAGGGTCAATACATTGACCGGATCTTTCAATTGACTAAGCATTCAAGTTTATATCCAACCCTACCCTACTCACATTAATATATAAATGCACTAAATTAGTGAGTGACATCACGATTGAAAACATCAAGTTCATTGCTTGATCATTAGGATTAGGGAATGACATAAACCTTACTGATTCTGATGGTGTTAGATTAGGATATCTATATATTATTTTTAACTGATTTGCTCTCATATCGACACTAAGTGACATCCCTACCATTTCAATGAATTGTTCAAAAACAAGTCTACTGTTCACATCTATGCTAAAACCCCCCACATGGTGGTTAGTCATAATTAACTCCATCAGCAACATCAATCACATTACGATTTGTAAAAAACATAAATCTTAAACATTTGTCCAACATTTTCTAAAAGAAATAAAGACAAACAATACATCTCACAAATTCAATTGTGGTTCTTTTTTTTTTCCTTCGAAGTGACAACATTCTTCTTCTTCCTTTTATTTTTTATTTTTTGTTATTTGTTATCCGACAACAAAAAATACAAAAGAATAAAATAATATTAGAATCTATAACTTATTTTTTAATTAAAAAATAGGAATTTAATTATAGATTCTAATTTTTTTTTTAAGATTTTGTTGTCAGGTAACAAATAACAAAACAAAACGAAACATTGTCATTTTGAAGGGAAAAAAAATTAGAACCACTATTGAATTTGTGAGTTTACTTAGTAATGTATTGGTTGTCTTTTTTTTCTTTTAGAAAATGACGGATAAATTTTTGGGATTTATGTTGTTTACACATGATAATGTGATTGATGGTGTTAATGGAGTTGATTATGACCAACCACCATGTGGGGGTTTTAGCATAAATATGAACAGTGGACTTGTTTTTTAATAACTCATTGAGATGGTAGGGATGTCACTTGGTGTAGATATGAGAGCAAATCAGTTAGAAATAATATATAGACATCCTAATCTAACACCATCAGAATCAGTAAGGTTTATGTCATTCCCTATTCCTAATGAACAAGCAATGAACTTGATGTAGAATTGTATCAACAACAGCGGAAGCACAAGGATCATCTAAGCACTCAAATTCACTAATTTTGGCATAATATAAAGCATGCTTTTGCAGAAAAATGAGTTTCAAAAGATACCTCTTATAGAACTTCTTCAAAGCTCCTTCTCCAACTACAATCTTCTCCATATCTTGTTGTAGACCACCTCAAGATCTTCCCCACTATTCTCTTGGTACTCTAGATTGAGTTGTAGGACTCAAAACAAGCTTGAATTAAGGGATGAAGGAGAAAAGCTCACTACTGCAACCTTGTTGAAGAACCTTTCTTCAAACCAGTTTTTCTCTCAAAACTCTTGATTGCATGCCCGATTTTCACTCCAATCTCTTCATTATATTGCAGATCAACATGCAAAGAGAAGAGTTGTATGAGTTGCAGCTCATGCTTGGAGAATAAAAAGACAACAAGTTGTTTCATGTGTGAGCTACTTCAAATATGGATAACGGAAAAACCCATTTTTCCATTTTGTGTTTTAGTTTTCCAATTTTTCAATTTTATCTAAAAATCAAATTTTGATTTAAAAAATCTATTTAATTTTTAAAATGAAAAAATAATTAATTTCATAAATTAATTATTAGATAAAATTTAATTAATTTAATATCAAATATTAAATTAATTTTAACACATATCTATCTTTATATATTTAAATCATATTTAAATATATAAACTCTCCTATTCCGTTTAATTCTAAAATTAAACATAATTATATCTCATATAATTACAAATTCCCTTAATTTTAATTTGAATGTTTCAAATTAACCTATCACATTATTCTAGAGCTAGTCAGTTACAAGCTAGTAGAGGGACCTCGTGGACCTACAGATCGTGGGCTCCAACGATCCGAGATTAATTGGCTAAACTCATTAGACCAAATTAATCTCCATTCGTTAACTAATGGGTCATTCCACTAAAGCCCATAGTTGCACTCCCCTAACTGTAGATATATTATGTCCACGTGATTTAACCATGATCAGTAAGTCGACCCTTCAAGGTTGTTCGTAATAACGGCTAGGTCAAATATTTGTTTTACCCCCGAGATTACGTCTTATTCCTCAAGTCCCTACTGATCCTCTAATGAACAACTGGTTTGTGGTCCAATCACCAAACCAAACTCTCTCAGCCCAGTGAGAGGGTGAGAGCCCAATAAGAGAGGTGGGGCTCCTTGTTCAAGACTTGGATTCAGTACTTGAGAGAAGAACCTTTCTCCTATCCCTAAACCGAGTAGGTGTGAACTCCTTCTTGCATCCTATGTCCCCAGCTATCTATCCGGTCTTACCCCTGAAATGGGAGTCTTATTGAACCGGCGCTGTTGAGCCAACCCTCAACCATGCAAATCTAAGGGCAGTCCCGAATAAACAGGAGTTCATAGTTAGCTTAGAATTAAGATCGAGTTACCTAGGTCATCTAGGTGAAATAGTCAATCTTAAACAGTAAACAGCGTTATAAAGTAAGAGTGACTTATTTCTTGGTCCTGATCTTATGCAAACTCATTGCATAGGCGCCCCCACTCTCATGTCATAACATGTACGAATTAGGATCACATCGTATGTAGCACTTTGCAACTCTTTGTAACAACTACAGAGTAGGTCGCATCCAATGGTGTTACCAGAATAAGGTACCCAACCTCATTCATGTACCATAGATCATTTTGACTATTTACTCGAACCTGATCCACTCTTATGTCTCCACATAAAGTTCAAGTACTCATACAATAGTCATGGGTCTTAGTTTATTGGATTTAGACTTTCATACAATTTATGAGATCAATAACAAGTATATTGATAATAGAAAATGTTTATCATTTTACAAACTGCGAGTTTTTAGGACATAAAACCCAACAACACTCCCACTTGAACTAAAACTCCAGTGAATCAATATATACAAATATATACAATGTTGGGTTTACATGGAGAGAATAAAATGTACAAATACAATAAACTAGGGCATCACAATACCCGTCAATTCTCCCACTTGCCTTAGTGATTCAAAACTTGTAGACCTAGTCCTACTAGGTAACCCTCAAACACTTTAGCCGAGAGGGCCTTCGTAAATGGATCAGCCAAGTTGTCTTGGGTAGCAATCTAAGTGACAATGACGTCTCCTAGCAATCTGACCTCATTCTCAATGAGTAGAATATCATCAACATACAACACCAGAAAAATGACAATTTTGTTGACGATTTTCTTGTAGACACAAGGTTCGTCAATATTTTGTTCAAAGCCATAAGATTTGATCCCAGCGTCAAATCTCATATTCCAGGATCTAAAAGCTTGTTTTAATCCATAAATGGATCGATTAAGCTTGCAAACTTTTTTGCTCTTGACCCTGCTGTATAAACCCTTCTAGTTGAGACATATAGATACTCTTTTCAAGATAGCCATTCAGAAAAGTTGTCTTGACATCCATTTGTCATATTTCATAATCATAAAATGTGGCTATGGACAAGAGTATTCTAATAGATTTTATCATGGCAACTAGAGAGAAGATTTCTTCAAAATCTAACCCCTCTCTTTGGGTAAACCCTTTTGCCATAAGTCTAGCTTTATAGGTCTGTACATTACCAGCTTGGTCTCATTTTCTCTTGTAGATCCACTTGCAATTGATGGGTTTTACCCCTTCTGATTGATCTACAAGATCCCTGACATAATTGAAATACATACATTCCATTTCAAAGTCCATGGCTTTAATCCATTGGTCTTTGTCCACATCGTTCATTATTGCTTGATTAAAAGACAATGGATCCTCCAATCATCATCTGATATGATGACTTGAGTTTCAGTTAAATTCATGTACCGGTCAAGCTGCTGCACAACCCTCCCACTACGATGAGGCATTCTCAAATCTTGAGAAGGATGTGAAGCATCAGTTTCATCAACAACTCTTGTTGATGGACCTGCTCTATCAACAACTCTTGTTGAAGGACCTGCTCGATCAACAACTCTTGTTGATACATTTGTCGTTTTTTTGGACATTTCTTCTATTACTAGCTTACTGCGAGGTTGATGGTTTTTTATATAATCTTCCTCCAGGAAAGTTGCATTTGTCGATACAAACACTTTATCTTCCTGAGGATCATAAAAGAAATCACCTTTTGTTTCTTATGGGTAGCCTATAAATAGACATACTTTTGAACGGTGTTCCAACTTTTTAGGATTTTGCACCAAAACATGTGTTGGACAACCCCAAATCTTGAAGTGACATAAATTTCCTTTACGTCCCATCCAGAGCTCATAAGACGTTTAAGAAACGGTTTTCAAGGGAACTATGTTCAAAATATACACCGCAGTCCCAACTGCGTGTCCCCAAAAAGAATTTGGTAACTGAGCGTAACTCATCATGGAACGAACCATATCCAACAAGGTTCTGTTTCTCCTCTCTGCCACACCGTTCTGCTGAGGTGTGCCAGGGGTTGTGAGTTGAGACTGAATTCCACATTCTATCAAATAGTTCTGGAATTCTATGTCCAAATACTCACCACCTCGATCTGATCGAAGTGTTTTAATTTTTTTTACCTAATTGGTTCTCAACCTCAGCCTTATACTCTTTGAACTTTTCAAAAGTTTCAGACTTTTGGTGCATTAGGTAAACATGCCCATATCTGGAATAATCATCTATAAAACTGATAAAATATTCATACCTTCCTCTTGCTTTAACATTTAGAGGCCCACAAAGGTCTGGGTGAATCAGCTCTAAGGGTCCTTTGGCTCTAAGACCTTTTCCAGAAAAAGATCTTTTTGTCATTTTACCCTCAAGACAAGACTCACATGGTGATAATGAACTGTCTTCCAACTTATTTAGATGATCGTTCTTAACCAATCTCTCAATCCTGTTGAGATTTATGTGACCCAGTCTCAAGTGCCAAAGATAGGCAGTTAAAGAAATCTTCCTTTTCTTATGAGTCCCAGCAGTTTTAAACATCTCTATGTTCAAAACAGCTTTGGCCTCAGTTGGTTTTAATATGTACAAGTTATTTTCTATTTCTGCAGAGTAAATCTGTTTATTTCCCATTTTGATGAACACTTCACCATTTTCGAAATAAACTTTATAATTTTGTTCTAGTAAACAGGAGACAGAAATTAGATTCCTTCTCATAGAAGGAATATAATATAAATTTTTCAAATAAATGTACTTATCTCCTATAAATAACTTCATATCTCCCACTACTTTGGCTGAAACAATCTCCCCGGTCCCTACCTTAAAGATTGTTTCACCTTCTGCCAACTGTCTCCAGGAACTTGTTTACTGTGAGATAGTACATACATGATTAGCGACAACTGAATCAATTATCTAGATTTTATCGTTTTCCACTAAACATGCTTCAATAACAAGTAAATCATATTTATCTTGTTGTTCAAATTCAACATTCTCATAATTCATAATTTCAGATGAGATGGGAGATAGAGGACAGTCCTCTGTTAAAACTCTTTTGGTATAATCAACCGCTAGTAATTTGTTAGTTGATTTGATTTTACTGTTATGTACATCGAAAGCGAGTATTCTAGAATTCGACATGCTGATAAAATTCATACAAATTCTAATTAGCAAATTGTAACTAAGTCCAAAATCAAGTTTTAAAAAATGTAATAATGTACCCATAACCATTATTTATTTGCAACGATATTTTAGTGAGTCAGAATATGTGTTACCGTGGGACAGTCAGATACTCCTTCACTAAAACAAACAATTTTGACCAAACACTATCCCCGGAATAACTTTTATTCCTATTGTCTCCGGAATAACTCTTATTCCTATAGTCGTTTGGTTATCGTTTTCGGACAAGATCTTTACTAACAACTTAGTAATTCTTATAAGTGTAACCCGCCATTTTCAGATCCTATAGGACGGTATGAATTTTCCTCCGAAATAGAAGACAACATCCAAAACAAAACTATAAGACCCTATTCATTTTACTGAAGCTCGGGTTGTTCCAAAACCTATATTACAACCCTCCGAGGGGATAGCCGTCACTAAACGACTAGCAAAGGACCGCCTAAAGCAAACCAATAGGCGCAACATAGAAATCTCACGGTTCAGACTAATCGAGGAGACCGTAGGATATATTGACACATATCCTTCAGCAACTTACTATGAACTACTTCCTACGTTTACCTTGATATTGACTCATACAAAAAACCTTCCGAATGAAGGCCACTTCCAGGGTGACACGAAGCGTCATATAAATCTCACGATGTAAACTATATGGAGACGTGAGAGTTGAAATCTATATATCGTATAATAGACTTATATTTGAACAACTTCTTCTTATTCACCAAAATCTAGATTTAAGCTAAAAAATACTTTCCGAATGGAGGTCACTTCCAGGGTGACACGAAATACCACTTAAATCTAGATTGTGAAATCTTAGAGATGTGAGAGCTAAAAATAACGTATCATATATGTTATTAATCTCCCACTGAAGTTTTCTAATAACTCTATCATATAGAAGCTATTAAATTGCAACTGAAGTGTTCTATGTGGGTATATTTATACTTAGATTCTTTTTGGCTAATAAAACAACCCTAGTCTATGTGATTTATCCAAGTATGACTCTTATAATTAGATTTTAACCTACGATGTCTAGGTGATAAACTATTTTATTACCTCACATCACTCACTATGCTCATAAAACCGGTAACTAATGCTCAATAATTCGGCCATAATCCTCAGGTAGGAGATGTTCCGTAAACCGTCAACTTAAGTACCCCCAGCCTTAGACATAATTATATATCGGTTGAGTTTATAACATAGGTTTTATAAGTTTTAACAATTAAAACAGGTGGTCAACCTACGTGAGCATGCAGCTGTTGTTTATGGATTTTAAATGCCTATCCCAATTTTATAACAACTTATAAAACTTTAGACATGCTATTCATCCATAACATACATGAGGCATTCAAATTTAATATAACATTTATATTAAATACAAGAAACCCTAACATGCATACTATATATTATAACAATTATAACATACTTTCAATGTATGTTATATGCTTCCTATGGTGGGATTTTAAATCTAAATAGCATACTATATACACATACAAGACTTATTTAATTATAACATACATCAAATGCATAAATAATTAAACACGGACTAATATGGTTTTAGTTTTGGCAAAAACAAGTAAACAGAAGCTTAACTATTACAAAAACAGCTTCCGAACCGATCTCAGACCGTTTAAACCGCTCCAAAATGAACTCAAGTAGCTTGAACCGGACCCGAACCGTCTGAACAAAACCAGCCAAGTCTGAACTGGACCAGCCAAGAACCATTCGAAACTGAACTGGACCAGACCACAAGACGGTAGCCCTTGCACATGTTCAACATCTCACTAAGTCTCATCGTTTAGCAATGACAACCATCGTCTTGCATTTTGCCAGATCGTTTAGTAAATGCTTGATCGTTTAGCGCGCGTAAAGTAAACAATCGTTTAATGCCATCGCATAGCATTCAACGCATCGCCCAACTGCCGGGCAAAGGTATGTGATCACGTAGTGCTATCGCATAGCAACTTGTCGCATCGCCCAGCTCTCGCATAGAGGTAAACGATCATGTAGTGCTATCGCATAGCAACTCGACGCATCGTTTAGCTCCTGCATATAGGTAAACGATCACATAGTGCTATCACATAGCAACTCGACGCATTGTTTAGCTCCCGATCAAAGATAAACGATCGAAGTAAGCGATCGTTCAAGGCTATCGTATAACTCTTCATCACTATCACTTAGTTCTATCGTATAGAACCAAACGATTGCTTAACACCATCGTCTAGCACTGCATGTCATCGTTTAGTATCCGCCGTACCTTAAACAATCGCTTATCTCTATCGTATAAAACATCATTGTGTCATCCAGCATCGTAGGTAAGCGATTTGTTTAGTTCCATCGCATAGAAACTTCAACGCATCGCTTAGCACTATGTCTACACGATCGCTCAGCGCTATCACGTAGCACTTCATCGCATCGCTTAGAGCGCATCGTTGCTAAATGATCGTATAGTACCATCGTATAGTAAATTCAACGTATCGTTTAGTTCCCAAGCCAAAGCTAAACGATCGCTTAATGCTATCGTATAGCAAATTGAATGCATCATTTAGCTCCCGCAGGTACACGATCGTCTAGCGTTTAACATCACAACGACCAGTGCCCATTGTTATACATCGTCTAGCTTTTCTTCACATCGTGTAGCGTCTAGAGCTAGACGATCGTTTAGCAACTGGAACCTCAGCGACAATAAGAACAGAGGTTGATTTTCTAAAACTACAACTCGGCCTCTTCGCTTATTTCTTCGATTTACAGCTTAATTTCAACTCTAATGACACCAAATAAATTACAGGCTCTTGGGAACACATTAAAGCTCATCAAGCAAGAGCCACTTACAAATTTAAATGAGAAATTAAAGAGAATTAAACAGGAAAAACTCATAAAACCATATCTGTGCACCAGTTTCATAGTCCTCATATAAAACACCCACTAAACCAAAATTAAACCGAATTGAATGCTTATTTGATGCTCTGATACCAATTGTAGGATTGTATCAACAGTAGCGAAAGCACAAGGATCATCTAAGCACTCAAATTCACTAATTTTGGCATAATATAAAGCATGCTTCTGCAGAAAAATGGGTTTCAAGACATACCTCTTGTAGAACTTCTTCAAAGCTCCTTCTCCAACTGTAATCTTCTCCATATCTTGTTGTAGACCACCTCAAGATCTTCCCCACTATTCTCTTGGTGCTCTAAATTGAGTTGTGGGACTCAAAACAAGCTTGAATCAAGGGATGAAGGAGAAAAGCTCACTGCTGCAACCTTGTTGAAGAACCTTTCTTCAAACCAGTTTTTCTCTCAAAACTCTTTTGATTGAATGCTCAATTTTTACTCCAATCTGTTCATTACATTGCAGATCAACATGCAAAGAGAAGAGTTGCATGAGTTGCATGAGTTGCAGCTCATGCTTGGAGAAGACAAAGAAAAGAAGTTGTTTCATATGTGTGCTACTTCAAAGATGGATAATGGAAACACCCATTTTTCTATTTTGTGTTTTAGTTTTTCAATTTTTCAATTTTATCTAAAAATCAAATTTTGATTTAAAAAATCTATTTGATTTTAAAAATGAAAAATTAATTAATTTCATAAATTAATTATTAAATAAAACTTAATTAATTTAATATCAAATATTAAATTAATTTTAACACATATCCATCTTTATATATTTAAATCATATTTAAATATATAAATTCTTCTATTCCGTTTGATTCTAAAATTAAACATAATTATATCTCATATAATTACAAATTCCCTTAATTCTAATTTGAACATTTCAAATTAACTTATCACGCTATTCTAGAGCTAGTCCGTTACGAGCTAGTAGGAAGACCTCGCGGACCGATAGATCATGGGCTCCAATGATCCGAGATTAATTGGCTAAACTCATTAGACCAAATTAATCTCCATTCGTTAACTAATGGGTCATTTCACTAAAGCTCATAGTTGCACTCCCCTCACTCTAGATATATTATGTCCACATGATTTAACCATAATCAGCAAGTCGACCCTTCACAGGTTGTTCGTAATAACGGCTAGGTCAAATATCTGGTTTTCCCCCGGAGATTATGTCTTATTCCTCAAGTCCCTACTAATCCTTTAATGCACAACTGATTTTTTATCCAATCACCAAACCAAATTCTCTCAGCCCAGTGAGAGGGTGGGGCCCCTTGTTCAAGATCTGGATTCAGTACTTGAGAGAACAACCTTTCTCCTATCCCTAAACTAGGTAGAACTCCTTCTTGCACTCTATGTCCCCAGCTATCTATCCGGTCTTACCCCTGAAATGGGAGTCTTATTAAGCCGATGCTATTGAGCCAACCCTCAACTATGCAAATCTAAGGACAATCCCGAATAAATAGGAGTTCATAGTCAGCTTAGGATTAAGATCGAGTTACCTAGGTCATCTAGGTGAAATAGTCAATCTTAAACAATAAACAGCGTTATAAAGTAAGAGTGACTTATTTCTTGGTCCTGATCTTATGCAAACTCATTGCATATGACGCCCCCACTCCTCATGTCATAACATGTATGAATTAGGATCACATTGTATGTAACACCTTACAACTCTTTGTAACAACTACATAGTAGGTCGCATCCAATGGTGTTACCAGAATAAAGTACCCAACCTCATTCATGTACTATAAATCATTTTGACTATTTACTCAAACCTGATCCACTCTTAAGTCTCCACATAAATTTTAAATACTCATACAATAATCATAGGTTTTAGTTTATTGGATTTAGACTTTCATACAATTTATGATATCAATAACAAGTATATTGATAATAGAAAATGTTTATCATTTTACAAACTGCGAGTTTTTAGGACATAGAACCCAACACTTGATGTTCTTAATCGCGATGTCACTTTCGAATTTAGTGCATTTATATGTTAATGTGAGTAAGGTAGGGTTAGATATAAACTTAAATGCACCATTTAGTCAGTTTGAAGATCTGACTCAATGTATTGACCCTAATCCTAAATCAATTGCACCACCCTATGATAATAAAGATATGGTGGCTAACAATGAACACAGGGATTTTAGAACAAAAACGAATAATGAATTTGAAGAGTTAAATTTTGATGGTCGTGAACATGAATTACCTTCAGATGCATTCAACGATTTGGATATGAATGTAATAGATAGCATTCAAGAACACGACCCAATTGTAACCCCTGGGGATGTTGACAATAGCCATGTATAAGGGAATGATTTGTCTAAGACAAAGAAATCCTATAACACGCGGTCAAATGTTTTTCTATTAATGTTAGCACCATATGAGATTGTGGAATCGACACTGACGATTTAGACAATTCAGTATAAGAAGTGAGAAGAAAGTTGCAAATGGAGACTTCGTGCAACAAAGAAAAAGTTGCATGACTTGTTTGAGATCACTAAGTATGTTAATCAACATATATGTTTTTACTCAGAACTTAGTCAAAGTCATGTGCAATTAGATTCATCGATAATTGCACTAGAGTTTTGTGATGTTGTAAGAGAAAAACCATCCATCAGCGTGGCACAACTACAGTCCAACATAAAAACAAAATTTGGATATCATGTTCATTACTATAAGGTGTGGGAGGGCAAAAGAAAGACGTTGGCTAAAGTGTTCAGTGACTAGGACGAGTTATACAAATTGTTACCCAGGTGACTATATATGGTTAAGCAGACCAATCCCAAAACACATATGGAGTAGAAAATGAAAAAAATGTCAACTGAAGGACACGTCATCCTTACTTATGTATTTTGGACATTTGATCCTTGTATAGAAGCTTTTAATAGATATTGTTGGTGATTCAGATAGACGATACCCACTTGTATGGAAGATATCGAGAAAAGTTATTGATTGTTATATCAGTTGATTCAAACGGGCATCTTCTTCCCCTTATATTTGTCATTGCAGACGAGGAGTCTACAGACTCATAAGGATAGTTCTTAAAAAATTTGAGAGAAATTGTCACACACAAAGAGATGTGTTTAATTTCAAATCGACATGTTGGCATTATCTCAGCAATGAACAATCCAACAAATGGTTAGACGGGACCAAAATGTCACCATCGATTCTGCTCACGGTACATCGTCAGCAACTTCAATTAAAAAAAATACAAATTTAACACATTAAAGAATTATGTTTATCATGCCGAATGTCAATTCCAAATTCAAAAGTTTAATAAAGCCATTGAGGACGTCAAATGAATAAATCAGAGTTGTCTGAGTTTTTTTGACAACATTGGTATGGAGCAATGGACTTAAGCACACGATGGAGAGTTCAAATATGGGTAGATGACAATAAATTTATCAAGGTGCATAAATGAAGTCCTAAAATGAGCTCGAACGTTGTCAATAAATGCTCTTGCTCAAACTACATTCTTCAAGTGCGTAAATTATTTCAAAAAACAAAGATAAGAAATAAGGACTACTTTGGAGCGTCGAGATAAATACACCTGATAAAAAAAAATTGAAATTATAATTTGTTTTTTAAATATATTTACAATACTAAGTGAATAAATATTCAGGTAGGCACACGATAAAAATAATAAATGAGCTGCAAGATCTAGTAAACATGAAGTACAGTTATACGACCAATATGAAGGTGTGTTTCATGTGAAGACTGGACGTCACATCCTCAATGCTAAAGGAGGAAATGTTCAAATATTGAGGCTAAACGGGTTCGAGCGGTACTGTTCATGTAACAAATGACAAGTGTTTGGCATTCGATGCTCGCATTTTATGGCAGTTTGCTCAAATTTTAACATTAACTACGAAGATTTTATTGATAACTACTATAAACTATCAACGTATACTGCATGTTACTTTCTTCAATTTAAACCTATACCGCATGAAGATTACTAGATCACGCACCCTAATATGTCTGCCTTATATGTTGACTCATCATTGTTAAAGAAACCTGGTAGACCAAAGAGTTCACGATACCATAACGAGATGGATTGGACAGAATCGACTGCGATGTACTTTTTGTAATCATTTAAGTCATAATCGAAGAAAGTGTCCTTCGTTACGAAGACAAGCTCCAAAAAGCTAGGGTTTTTTATTATTAATATTTTTATCTTGTAAATACTATTTTATTGTGTAAATAATAATTTTATCTTGTAACTATTTTTATTGTGTAAATAATATTTTTTTTATCTTATAAATACTATTTTTATTGTACAAATAATATTAAATTGTACATTATTTTTATGTTTTACTCAAAAAATAAATAATTTTTTTTCTTTTATATTATGACTTTAAATCCAGGACCGATTGATTTTGTTCTGTACGACCAAACGATTCATCGATCATCAGTTCTATGGGAAGATCGTACCACTGGCGAGATATCCTGTAGACGTCAATAGGCAATTGGTTACCGTAGTATCCCACTCTACCCTCGAAAAATACCATTACTTCGTATGTCTGAATTTTATGGAGTTGCCAGATTGGGATTCATTCGACTAGATTGACATCTCATCACAGCACTGATCGAGAGATGGAGACCTGAGACACATACATTTCATGTACCAACTCGAGAGATAATTTGGGCACAAACGGCTAAAATATATGACAAACAATAAGTCCTCTCATATGTTTTCACCAGACAATTTGGTTTCCAGCAAGATGTCTCATCGCTTTGTAATACTGAACCCCTAATGCATGACATCAACCTAAGAACTGGAGATTGGTCTGAAAAGTTACAAATTTAGTGCGATGGCATTATCATGCAAAGTTTATTGTAATAGGGGTTTCTATTGAGCAATTTGATAGAGATGTCATTCAAAATTACATCAATTGGTACAACAATATTACAAGGTGCTACGTTACTCATCCGGAAGCAACTGTGGGTTATCTGGTATATAAATAAATATTGTATCATTTTTAATTTAAATTTATTTTAATTATTATATAATCATTTTGTAATTCACAATGATCAAACAACAGTAACCTCCGTGATGTTGCAAATGATCCAAACCAAGTTCTTGCTATATCAGTAACAACAAGAGCTATATAGAGAAGATACATTATATGTATGATATACCTATTGTTCCTCCACCAGTTCCTAGACGTAGGGAACCTGTTCCAGAAGAAGAATTCGAGTTTGATGAGGTTGCCCACAATGTGGAAGAATTACCTCTTATGACGCAGACACAGAGCCAAACTAATTATGTTAGTCCAATGATGATGATGACAGCATTTGGTTCAGGATATTATGATTCAGAGGTTGGTCCATCGTCTTCATACTTGCATGGACATGGATGTAACCGTAGAAAGCATAATGAACATTTATACTATGAAACACTTGCAAAGATACCAGAGCAACATCATGAGGAAAGAGCAATTTCAAGTTCAAAGTCAACGACGAAAACCACCTCGAAATCGACGACGTCCACCTTGTCGGATACATCAATTTCTTAAAATTATTTTTAAATGAATAAGATACATTAAATAGTTGTATTAATATGAACATTTTAACTTACATTTTATTATTTTTAAATTATGGAAAAAAAACATGAGTGATAATTTATTATTTTCTATGATATCTCTTCGAGTTAAGAGTTAAGAATGTTGATTTTATTTATTATTAAGAAATACAACATCTTTTTGTTAAGAAATATAATAACAGACAAAATGGTGATCGAAAATAATAATAAAGGAAATGATTGTGGAAAATAATAAATGAGTCTTTGTCGATTTCTTGAAAATTAAAAAAAAAACGTACAGGTTAAATCGAAAAACTACCATATTTCTTCGAATAGTTTTCAAACTACAACATTTTTCTAATTAGTTTTAAGATAATTTCTCTTATGCTCTACTATGTATTATATTCTTATACATTTATTTTAATTGGTTCTTCATGTCATAAACAAATAGACGACGTGCACTCTCACTACTCATTAAAAACAAAAAACAGAAGCAGCTTTCCCCAATTTGAAGTTCTAAAATCACAAGTTAATTCTCTTTTTCTTCTCTTCATCTTCAACTTTTCCAACTTAAATACATGAAATTTCAAGCTAATTCCTTATGGGTTTTTTCAAGATTACAAGTTTCCTCTTCTTCTTCCTCATCCAAGCAAGCATTGGAATTGTCAAATCCCATAAGATCGACCAGATCAATCCAGGCTTCAGAGCTTCTGCATTAGAATTCAACCATACAAATGGAGTTTTCCTCGTATCAAAGAGCTCCATTTTTGCTCTCGGCTTCAACGCCGGTGCCAACGACAACACATTCTCACTCGGAATCACACACATTTTCAGTTCAAGAGTAATTTGGACAGCGAACAGAGATTTTCTGGTCAACGACTCTGCCTTTTTCGTGTTCAATGAAACAGGAAACGTTTATCTGGATGTTTCCGACAAGAATCAGAATCCGATTTGGTCGACTGAGACGGCCCATGATGGTGTCGTTTCAATGCAGCTGTTGGATTCTGGGAATTTGGTTTTGAAGAACAAAAATGGAAGTTTTATTTGGCAGAGCTTCCATTTTCCGACCGACACCCTTTTGCCCGGCCAGGTCTTTTGGGAAGGATTGAAGCTCAAAAGTTACCCAATTGACAACGGTCTCTCGAATTTTTTAGAATTCAAACAGGGCGATTTGGTTCTTTCCGCTGGTTATCAGAACCCCCAAAATTATTGGGCTCTGTCAAATGATAGCCGGAAAATTCAGAGGGCCACCGCCGGTGGCATTGGGTATGTTCTGTTTGCGATTTTGGAGTCGAATTATTGGAATTTCTACGGCAAGAAAGGGGAATTGTTATGGGGTTTCAAATTTTTCTGGCAATCGAATTGGAAAGACAGATGGGTTTCTGTTTTAAACACCGATGGATCTATTTCCTTTCTCAATTTGGAAAACGGAAAATTAGCAGAGCCGGAGCCAATTCGAATTCCAGCAGAAACTTGCGGCATTCCAGAGCCTTGTGATCCTCTTTTCATCTGTTACTCCGATAATCATTGCCAATGCCCTGCGACGATTCTCGACAAAAAATTCAACTGTAAACTCCCTACAATTCACTGTAATGGCAGTTCCAATTCTACCGAGCTTCTGTATTTGGGGGAAAATCTTAATTATTTCGCTCTTCGTTTCTCAACGCCTTTGTTCAACTCCGATTTGAGCTCCTGCAAAATGGCTTGCTCCCGTAATTGCTCTTGTAATGTGATGTTCTACGAACCAGTTTCGAGAAATTGTTACTTCTACGACGAAATTGGAAGTTTACAGCGATTAGAAGGGAGCTCTGGTGGGTACATTTCTTATGTGAAAACGAAGCTCCCCATCGATGGGGACAACAGCAAAACGATCCAATCTCCAAACAGAAGAAAACATATTGTACTTATGAGTATTCTTTTGGCAGCAATGACTCTGGGCTTCATGGGGTTGCTCTGTTTTTTATTTTACCGCCGGAAAATGAAGGAATTGTTAAGCTCTATTGAGGACGCAACAGAGGAAGATAAGTATCTTAACGAAATCTCTGGTGCGCCAATACGGTACAGCTACCGGCAGCTCCGGCGAGCAACGAGGAATTTCTCAACGAAAATCGGGGACGGTGGATTCGGGTCGGTTTATTTGGGAAAGATGGGAGATGGGTCGAGATTGGCAGTGAAGAAATTGGAGAGAATTGGACAAGGAGGGAAAGAGTTTCGAGCAGAGGTGAGTTTGATCGGCGGGATTCACCATGTGAATCTGGTGAAGCTCAAGGGGTTCTGTTCGGAAAGTCTCCATAGGCTTCTGGTTTATGAGTATATGAGCAATGGATCATTGGATAAGTGGATTTTCAATAGGAAAGAAGATGCTCTGTGGTTGGATTGGGACACAAGATTCAACATCGCATTGGGTAATCTCTGAAGTCCATAATTATATGAATTGGTTTTTTACATTTTGCATTTCTTTCAAACTTACTCTCAAATTTTAAGTGGTAAATTTATAAAACCGGTTTCAACCTCTCAATTTTAAAATCTTTTATTTTAAACGGAAAAGTTTGAAGCTTGTAGGTTTTTATAGGCAAAAAAGTTGTATCAGTACAATAAATCTAAACACATACATGTAGAAAAAACACACACAAAATATACATGACGTCTATGTATATTATCTATTAAAGTAGAAAACAAGACTAACTATCCTAAAACCTTTTTGAAACATGTACAATATGACATTAATGTGTAAAGTAGATTTTTCTGAAACTATGTTAAAATATGTAAATAAATATCTCAAAAAAAAAGATCAAGAAATATTCTAGATTTTCTTTAGGTTCAAGTAGTACTCCTTTAATTAAGGATAATCTATAGAAATATCTAAAATATTTGTATAATCTAAGAAGAACCCACAGTTTTAAGGACATAACCATACCAACCCCACAGTTCAGAACTTGTTAGATTACAAGTTTAGTTAAGTTTTGACGATTGCATCTATTTAGACTATGAAATAAGTGGGAGGTTTCAATTATGTGTAAATTTGGTGGTTTTGAACAATGTAATGAAGGAGAAGGATTAGTAAAGTTGAAAAATTGATGGTGGCATTTCATCAAACAGGTACAGGGAGGGCGTTAGCGTACCTGCATCAAGAATGCGAATCAAAGATAATCCACTGCGACATAAAGCCTGAGAACGTCCTTTTGGATCACAATTTCACTCCCAAACTCTCCGATTTCGGAATGGCCAAATTAATGGACAAACAACACACCTCCATCTTCACTCAGCTTCGCGGAACCAGAGGCTACGTCGCGCCGGAGTGGATAACAACCCTCGCCATCTCCGACAAGAGCGATGTCTACAGCTACGGCATGCTTCTTCTCGAGATCATCGCCGGCAGGAAGAGCTACGACGCCGATCAACCGCCGGAGATGGCGCATCTCCCGTCCTACGCGGCCAGGATGGTGGCGGAGCAGAAGGGGTTTCGGGTGTTGGACCCGAGAGTGGCGGCAGAGGCCGAGGGGGATTGGCGGGTGGAGGCGGCAGTGCAGGTGGCGGTGTGGTGCGTTCAGGAGGAGCCTAGTCTCCGGCCGCCGATGAGGAAGGTAGTGCAGATGCTGGAGGGGGTTTGTCCGGTGCCGATGCCGCCGTGTACGGCAGAGATGGGGGCAAGTTTCTGGTGGAGTAGTGGTGGATTGGGGTTGGGGGTGAACTTGAATGGATGGTTTAGTGAAGTGAGGTTGTCTGATGTTCGATTGTCGGGACCTAGATAAATCCTGATGGAAAATGAAATGGTATACAAAATTATGCATAACTTGTGATTAAAGTAAATTATTCGTGGAAAATATCTGAGTTGTTAAATTTTAAAATATTACCCTTCTAATATTTTTAATTTCAATTTAGTAGTCATCCTATGTTTCAAAATATTATAATATTACTTTTTTTTTTTTTTAATTTTTAAATTTCAAAATTTACCCTTTATCTTCGATTTTTTAACTTAATAGTCCCTTTCGATCTTTAGTGTCATTGTTATTAATTAAGTTAAAATAATTAAAAAATTATAATTAATTAAATTTTACTATTTTTAATTACTACTAGAATTATTTTTAAAATTCCATTTCATAATTGTTTTAAATTAATTAATAGATAGTAATGCCAAAAATTGAAGTAAATATTTAGTGAAAAATTGAAGTTAAAAATGTAAATCTTGAAACATATGGACCAAATTGAAACAAAACTCAAATTTTAAGATAAAATTGTATTTTGTAAAAATTTAGAAATTAAAATAATTTAAAACTTAAATACTAAGAATTAATATTTTGAAAATAGAAAATAAATTTGAAATCTAAATATTTTTTTTTTCATAGGATTTCTTTTTATTTTAGATTCACCAACAATGTTTGGTTTTTTTTTTTTTTTTTTTGTCAGTTTTCTCATCCCACAAAAGAGACTAAAATTTTTCTTACATAGTTATCTATTTGTTAGGTTGCTACCACATTTTGAGTTCAACTTATGAAGCGTAGAGTCCTCAGAAAAGGGATTAAAGGCAAAGATAAATTTAATATATAAGATCAAACGGATCAAAGGCCAATTCAATGTACATGAACAAGCAAATGACCGATCCAATATATGAGATCAAGAAACCAAGAGTTGATTCAACATACATCATCAACAAGCTATAGGCTAATTCAACTAAATCAACCCTACTAAAGGATCAGCTTCAACCCTTGAGTCAAGCATACATAAAAAAAAATAAAAAAAAATAAAAAAAAAGGTTAAACCATTATTATTATTATTATTTTGTGACGTATAAGATATTTCTATAATGATATTGATCAATAAAGTTAATGGTAAATTTTTGTACACACGACAATTTCTTTCTTAGGGATCGTTTGGTATGAGTATTTTCTGCATGGGAATTGACACAGACATCAAATCTCATGCTTGTTTCACATTTTTCAACCCATTTATCTGGAATAAACTATTACTAGACATCCTCATTTCCTACAAACAAGAGTTTTCTACTCTCTTCCAAAACTATGAATTTTCTCTTTTTTTTCTCTCCATCTATTTTTCATTTTATATATAATTTCACTTTGAATATAGTTAATTTGTTAATTAACTAATTAATATTAATTTTACAAAAAATTATAAATATTTATTTAATAAATCAATATTAATCTATTAAAATATTTACTTAACTTATTTTTTTAAAAAAAAATTAATAAACAAATGAAATTACTTTTGTACATAAATTATTAACTTATTAGCCAACAATATCTTAAATCTATTTAATTAGTAAACTATGATTAGTCAAATTTAGTTAATACAAAAATTCATTTTCAATAACAATGATTTATTACTTTATTGTTTTATTGTTTTAATAATCAAATAATCATTTATTGAGATAGTTTTAATTTGATAATTCGTTATGAAAATATAATCATTATTGATTATTTATAATCAATTAATTATTTATTCTGATTAATTTTTATTACTTCATTCATTATTAGCATAGTATTTATAAAAACTTTTTTTTTGTATTTTTTATTAGTATATCATATTTTTATCTCATCTTTTCATTTTTTATATAATATATTGGTTATTAAAATATATTAAAATTACTAATATTAAACTTAATTAATTATAAAAATAATTAAGTATTAGATTATAATTTGTATGACGTTTATTAAATATATTAACCGATTGTTTTTAATTATAAATTACTCAATTTTTAAATATTTATAATTAAAGTATTATTGATTTGTAATTAGATAATTCGATATATTGAATGTTGTTTATTGTTTAATTTATTAATCTATTATAATTATAAATATTTTCACACTTAATTTCATAAATTAAATATCAACATGATTTTTATTCATAAAATTCTAAAAAAATGCAAAACCAAACACAGTTATATATAATTTTCAGATATCCTATTCTTAGGTATCTTATTCTGAAACCTCCTTTATTTCCAACCGTCTATAAAACCTTCCTTAATTGTTGCAATCTCTTATCTTCTTTTCCATTTTTATTAATGCACCCACTAATTTTAATCTGATGCAACGGGAAATTTTTCATAAACTATCGAATTTAACATTCTTAAGTATTACACAAATTTTATTTAATTAGTGAACAAATTTGTAACATCTCGAATTTCAGGAAAATTTAAGTTAATTATCTAAAATTATTGAGTTTAAAATTTCCCTTTCATTTGATAAATTGAGGTTAAATTGAAATAATTGAAAAAACATGTATTGATTAAATTTAATTTAATTGATTAGATATTCAAACTGATTATCTTGTAAATATTGAATTTTGTTTCTCTTTGATTTTGGACTTTAAGGCTAACTTAAAAAAAAATTAAGAGATAATTAATTTCATGTGGTTTTAAATTGATTTAAATATTTGGAATGATTTAATTTGTGTCAAATTGATGGATCTTATGTCATTTAATTTTGGTTTTTGAAGCCAAAATAAAGATAATTTGAAAAGTTAATTGATTTATTAATTTAATAGAATCTTTGGAGATTTTGTGATAAAATATTTTATTTATCTTTTAAAAATTTGAAAAAAAAAATAAAAGAGTTGAGATTTTTACGAAATTAAAGGAGAGTGAAAAGAGGCAAAAAAAAAAATTGGGGAGAAAGCAATTCGGTTTTTCAGCGACAATTTTCACAAAATTGTCCATTGCTAGAGTTTGAACAGTTGGATCGTGCTCAAATTTGGTCCGTCTGTTCAAAACATGTGGAATTTTATTTTGAACGGTTAGATCGTTGTTTGAAGCTATGGTTTGTTCGTAATTGCTGCTGAATAAAATCTGTAAAACTAGAAATTCCCCTTCTCTCCCACTCTCGCAAACCCTCCTCATGCAAGACCCTCACTACCAGGCGCTAGCCTAAACAATTTATGTCGTTTGACAGCAACACCCGCTGCCTATCTATAGTATCCATGAGTCGACGCGCCATCTACCTCCACTGCCCGATCTTTGCCGGAATCTTGAGAAAAACCTTGGGTAAGACTTATTTTTCTTATAATTTGGGAGGTGAAATTCACCCATTTGATTTTAGGTCAAATTAGTAACCTCTCTTTGGTGTGAAACTTAGATTCAAGATTTGGAAGTTTTGAGGCATTGACCATCAAGCTAGAGACCATTTTGTTTTGCAGAAAATTGGTGAAGATTGGTAAGTTTTGTAAGTTGTTGGATGGTTATTCTTTTGGATTGAGAGTAATAGTGGAAAATTAAGTTATTGATTTTGGATTTAATTCTTGATCAGATTGACTAATTGAATCAAGTTTTGGAATTTGTCTTGGACCAAGCCACAACTTTAGGTTGACTCAAGTGTGCTAAAGAAGTTCTAACGAGATTTTGTTTTGCGTTTTTTTCTAAGTTGAGGTAAGTGATACTATTATCGGTGCCTTTGTGTCAGGCGACCTAGTCTAAAATTATAAAGTTAACTCATGGACTCTTGAAGCATGATTTTGTCATTATGTTTTACTTGTTGCATGACAGTTATAAGTATTATGAGCATGTTTGAATTTCTAATCAGATATTATGTATATGGTGCGTGAATAGACCAATAGAGCGGTTTACTATCTCGCCTTGAAGGATGTTTTATTTCAGAGGACCTACGGGTCTAGTTTCATATTTGACGGTATGCCTACGGGCCGCTAGACATGCGTGATTCGAAAGATTCACGTTCATGTTATTTTTCCATGTTTGACGGTGTGCCTATGGGCCGCTAGACATGCGTGAGCCGACAGGTTTACGTTCATGTTACTTTTATTTTCATGTTTCATGTTTGACAATGTGCCTATGGGCCGCTAGACATGCGTGAGCCGACAGGTTTACGTTCATGTAATTTTCATGTTTGACGGCGAGCCTACAGGCTGCTAGACATGCGTGAGCCAACAGGTTTACGTTCATGTTATTTCCATGTTTGACGGTGTGCCTACGGGCTGCTAGACATGCGTGAGTCGACGGGTTCACGTTCATGTTATTTTCATGTTTGACGGTGTACCTACGGGCCGCTAGACATGTGTATCAAGGCAAGATAGTATATCTTTTGGTTTTCCTTTCATCATCAAAAACCGATGTAGTTGTATGAGCCACGGGCCACCATTCTCTGCTCGTGGAATGGAAATATTTTGAATGTTAATGTGTAATTATGAGTAACAACCCTTATCAGAGTACTAAAAAAATGTCGGGTCGTTACAAAATTAACCAATAAATGACTTTGCCAAAAGTCAAGGTTTAACCCAAAGAAAAAAAATATTGATTGTCATATTTCTTTGAAATTATATTAATTTTATGCTATATATATGTTTTTTTAATTCATAAATTAAAAGTGTAGGATAAGAATCTATAAGTAATACTTAGATGCAGCATATCTCCATGCATTTTTCAATCACAAGGATAAAAAACTATTGAATTGTTTTATTTTATATAATAAAAAAATTATCAGATGATAATTTATGATTAGACTTTGAAATGAGTTGTATAAAGATGAGTGCAGCTTATCGAATAGCATTTTTTAAAATGTAGTTAAGTTTTCTCCCAAAACTTTATCCACTCAATTTAATAAAATTTGGAAAAAGCCAGCAAGCTAGACAAATATGAAATAGAAGAAGAAATTAATTCAAAGAACAGAGGGGAAAACAGAGTACAAAAGAAGCTAAAACATGTTCAATTTTGTACATAAAAACCAACAGCACACCATTATTGGGGAAAAAAAAAGTTACAAAGAAAGGCTAAAAAGGGGAGAAAAAAACACCATCATCATATACTCTCATGGCTGATAAAGCTTATTCCCACATTTACATTTCCAATGCAGAAGATAATAGCTATCATCTTCTTCTCTACGATCCAAGTTTGCTTCAAATCCCTTCCTTTCACGGTGCTCCGGCACCACCAACGCCGCCGTGCAAGGCCGACAATTCAAGCACTTTCCAACGCATCGCGGCGGTTTCGATCCCAGCACCATCTTCTTTTGCAAACTCTCAATGTCTCCCAGAGCTGAAACACACACAAAACATTGTAAATGTATATCGGTTTTGTGGCTGCATTATTTTTTCGAGCTGAAAAAAGAAAAATTTTGGCTAAAATGGTTGCTTTTGGTTTTTTTGATTTACCTGATGATGTGGGAAGAGGGAGCAAGAGGGAAAATACGACGGCGATGGCGATGACGAGTTTCAGAACACTTCTTGGGGAAGCCATTGGAGCTCAGTGAGAGAAGCTTTGTGACTTATGAGAGGAAGAAATGTAGATTTCAATGGAGAGTTTTGGCAATGTGTTCATCCCAAGGAGTTATTGTTAATAGTATTCTTTTTTCTTTGTTTGTTTTTATTTGGAGGGTTTATAGAATAAAAGTTATTAGAGATTCTAAATTACTATTCATGATTTCATAATCACATTGACATGACTTGTCTATTTAAATGTTGGAGCTACATCAGGTAATGATCTAACATAGTTAAGAGGTTATAGTTCACATAGTTTTATGTGTGATTGATTTTTTTAATATTAATTTTGCACGTTCTATTACGTTTTTGTTTAGGAAAATCTCCCGTGTGAAACTTATAATTGTATAAATTAAACTTTTATGCTTTTATAAATGAATCGATTTAGACTCTTAGTTAGAATTTACTTTGAGAATCACGTCTATGCATTTACTCTAATAGTTCATTTTGTAAAATTAACATTTGAAGTAGTCTATACACATTTGAGAATCAATGTAGGGATGATTTTCAAAAGCAATCCTAATGAAATGTATAAATGTAATTTATAACAATTTAAGAGTTTAATTTATTCAAATTATAAGTTTCACACGATATTGATCAAACAAAATCTAGAGAAGGACGGACGTAAATCGATATATTAACAAAAGCTCAATGTTTAAATTGATGCAATTACTAGTTCAAGATTGTAAGTGATATAACTCCAAAAGTTTTGAGGTATAAATTGATGTTTGTCCTTTTTTTTTTTTTTCTTTTTAACAGAATTTAGTATATGTATATTCATGGATTGAGTTGGATCGGACCGAAACACTTTTAAGCACAATCTAAAACTGCAATCATGTAATATTTGTTTTCAATGGGTAGATAAAGAAAAAATAGAAGGTTGTTTGAGTATTGAATTATCTAAAATTATTATGAAATTAAATAGAATTATAATTATTGTATCTACATATAATTGTATCGTTAGCAAATAATAATAATAATAATAAGTTAAGTTGGTTCGGACAAACGAACTTTAATTAGGTTGATATAACTTGATTCAAATTGTACAAGTTGTAATGGATCGATCGAGTTTTTCGGATCATTAAGTCTTTCGAATACCTTTATTTAGTATTTAAAAGTAAAAATTATCAACTTTTGAAATGATAATTAGTGTCTTTTCTATGTTCAGATTGGTCACCCTTATTTATTATTGATTAAAATTATAATTTAATAGAAATAAATTTTTATTTTTTTTCGAGAAGTACAAGCTCAAACACAACGATTGTTATTTTATTAACAACATCATTTTATAGTCAAATTATGGACCAAAATATTTTAGAAATTTGCAAGAGGAATAGGAATTAAATTTAGAAAATGATTAATAAATAATGAAGCAGATTTTATGGGCTGTTAATCAATGGAAGTACTTTTCAAGAGTGGATGGGGAAAGCCAAAGAAAGAATTTTGTGGTAAGCACTTTTGGGAAATTGGAGTTTTGACTCTCTTTTACAAATGGTAATTGATTTAAGTAGACTGATTTTTATGGTATTTAGGTGGATTGGGGTCATTTGACTGTTTTTGGGATTGTGAAAGATCATCAAAATTTTAAATTTTGCATGTGATATAAAGTTGGTAATAAATTATATATCATAATTATTTAAAATTATGTTTTGTAAAGATTATAGAAAAATTTTAACACCGCCTAGGTTGTTTGGTAAAACAGATGATTCATTAATTTATCTAGAATCACTTTTTAATTTGTTCTAATGCGCAAAAGCTACTAGATACCAACTTTTAGATTTTAACTTTCATAAAAATTTGATAGATTCCCTTATCGTTTACTTATCTCAAATTTTAATTGATTAAATTACTTATAACAATTATTTTTTATAAAAATTAACAAAATTAGTTCCAATTCGAATCATATATATTTTTAAATAATTATATTAGAATAAATTATAAATTAAATATCAATATTAAATAATTGAAATGATAATATACTTTGATTTATACAACTAAATTACATAAATTTAGTATTAACTTACCGAACGCCGTAACTAGTTATTTTCTAATTTAAATTTTAAATTTATCAAACACTATTTTACTTTCTCTTATGGCTGATTTTTTTAAAAGCACAATTACTACTAATTTATTTTAAAAGCTACAACAATCTCCAACAAAATCTTATATATAATGGACAAATTTGAGGTTTAAATTTATTTGGACTTAAACCATTCTTAAGAGTTTATTTAGACATTTTTATTAAATTTACCCTATTGTATTTGACAAGTATATTAAGGGGTGTCTTGGCGCGCAGAGTTGAATTGAGTTAGTAATTATTATCGGAGAACTTAGATTACCTGTGAAGTTAGATTGTCTGTGTTTGAGGTATAGAGTTAGTTGAATTGAGTTGGAATCTCTATATTTGGGGTGGTGAGTTGAGTTGAATTAAAAAAAAAAAAAAAAAATCTATGTTTGGAGTATTGAGTTGAGGTGAGTTATCCTGTGCATTTTGTCTAACAAAATGGTTTTTTCCTTAGATTTTTTTCTCTTTTTATTTAAAAAAATTTCCAACCACACATAGATTTTTCTAAAATTTTTAACAATAAAAAATGCTTGATTTTTTCCCCATTGTAAATCATAACAAATTCTTACAAAGTAGACATATACTAAACACAAATTTTGAATTCAATTTTTGAGAACTCAATTACATAACATATATTTTTTTCCATTCCTAAACACCAAACCCAAACGGTTTTTTTATTTTACACTAATACAATGAAATGATTTTTTTTTTCTTGTGCAAACTCATTTTTTGCAAACATTTTTTAAAGTAGTTTTTATGGTTAAGTATAATTTGTCACTTACAAATGAAATGATGTCCAAAAAAATGTGTATATACATGTAAAAAAAATGTATAGCAATGAATAACACTCAATACATTCCACAACAATTAAACAAAATTTTGACTATAAAAAGTAGACTCCAAATTTAAAACTTATGAACTTTAAACTAATTATTTGAGGGATTGGGTTAGTTTGAGCCCTGCAAGTAAGATAACAAACTATAGTTAGATTGTAATGAGTTAAATGCACATGAAATTAAAAGTAAACATACTACAACATACTTTCAAAGGTCTGAAATGAATTAGACCAAAACACTAAGACTAAATGGAGGCAGAGTAGATATGTGATCTAAAAAAAGATGTATGAAACTACATCAATGCAATAACTAATTTATTATAAAAGAAAGGAAAGATAAATCCATTTTCTAGTACAATCTTTCTTTTAGTGACCACCCTTATATGAAGGTAAGAAATTAAAGTCAAAAGTGGAAAACAAGAAAGTTATAAAAGGATAATGCAGTCTTTCTTTTAGTAACCACCATTCTACATGTAAAAATTGCATTTAATATAATAGACAAAATACTATTATTTATATAACCAACAACCCTACAATATACTTTTAATGATCATAAAACGTATGAGTTGAACTTGCATAAAAAATAGGGTTATCATTAAGGGTCTATTTACATTTTCACAAAAACTAGAATTGTCATTAAAGGTCTCGTTAGAAGTGGTATTTGTCGGAGTTGGTTGTCGAATGTGAATGTTAGTGTTGGCTTTCAGAGGTGGTTATCACCAGAGTTGATCATCAAAGGTGATCTTCATTGGAGTTGTTGTCGAAGGTGTTGTCAGAGCACGAGATTAGTCACTGGAGCATGGAGTTGGTCATTTGAGTTGGTCGCACGAAGGTGGTCGTCAAAGTATATTGTCGGAATTGTTTGTGTGAAAGTGGTTATTGGAGTTGTCGTCGAAAGTGGTTACCAAAGCCTGGAGTTAGTCATCAGAGTTAGTGGTTCGAAGATGGTCGTCGGAGTTACTTGTGCGAAAGTGGTTATCGAAGTGTGGTAGAGATAGTCGTCGATAGTGGCCAATGAGTGGATCCGTTCAAAACATTGGAGTGAGGGAGAGTTGGGGTGAGTTGGAGTGAAGTGGTAAAAAAAAAAAAAAAAAAAAACCCAACTTAACTCCACCAACATTTAAAGTTGGTAGACCAAACATTGAGGCGATAATTTTTACCAACTCAACTCAACTCAATTCAAATTGGTGAGTCTAACATCCCCTAAAAAAAAAATTGAATGATAGAGGGTAATTTTTTTTTCTTAAATAAAAATAAGTGGAGAACACGGTTGAAAGTGTGAGAAACAAAGAGATTGTCAAAAGGAGTGGTGAGCAGAAGTAGTTTGGAAAAAAAGGCAGATTTTGTTAACCTTCCATAAAAAAAAAATGCTATTGAAAACATAAAGCATTGATCAGTTAAGAGGAGAGAATCAAATAAAGTGGAAGGCATCAATGACAAATAGTTCTAGATTTTCAGTCTCCAAAGCAAACAGTGAAAAAAAGGATGATTGAGATTTGAGGGATGGATGGATAGCTTTTCCATATAACCCTCTCATCCATCTTTTAATTTCAATTAAAATTATAACAATAAACTAAACAAACTTTTTTTTTTCTTTTTTTGGAGTTGAAAAGGTTAAATCTTTTGATCTCTCTCCTTTCTTATCCTTCTTTTTACTCTATCAATCACAACCCAACCTAACTAAGTGCATAATTTTGAGAGTGTTAGTTTATTCCTTTCAAACATACTTGAAGTACTTTTAAATATTTAAAATTAGTGTGTATAATTTCAACCAATCTTAAAATTAGTCATTACTATTAATTTATTATTGTTAATTTTTTTTCCAAACAAAGAAACATCTATATTTGCATTTCTTTTATTACTTTGGAAACACATTCACATTGTATCTTTTCAACTTGTATGGAAAATATTACTATTATCTTAACTAGTTTCAATAAAATTAATTTTTCAAAGCACTAGTTTCAAGAAGTATTTAAAATACTTTAACTATATTTGAAAATATAATTGTTAAAACGAAATGAGATCCGAAAAAAAAAGAACTAAAATAGTATTTTAACTTAAAATATAATAAAAAAAAATGAAGCTAGAGGTTGGATTCTAATCACCTACCCCTTTTATCTCAAATAGAAACATTGTCAAGAATGTTGAAAGTGTCGAAGGTTGTCCAGAGTAAGGCCAAAGACCACAGGCGAGACCAAGCTCATTGGGTACTGGGAGGAGACATAGGGAAATGCTTGTCTCAAAAGGGAAAAGCTAGTCAGTGCCACAGGGTTTGTCAACCAGCTACTTTTGTAAATATACCAATCTAAAAATAATCCAATTACGCTTAGCCTGACACACTACAACCTTGAGCGCCAAAACAACCCAGGCATCACTGGCGTTATACGTAACCAGAGGTAAGTGTTAGAGGAAGGGCATATAAATAACCCCATTCGATGATCCAAAAGAAGTAATCTCCAAAGGATGGTATTGACCTTACTTCTTGTGTACTTAGTTGAACTATGTACTATCTGTACTAATTTAGATATTGGAGTGTAGTAGGCTCGACATCACACTGGTGTGTGAGGGTATGTTACGCACGTTACCTTGGAAACGAGACCAAACCAGGAGAAGCGTGTCGAAGGTCAAGTAGGAAATTGAGATGTCAATTGCACACATATTTTCCCCAAAATTTTAACTCCCAATTCAGATGTCAACTTAAAATCATATATATTTTACAATTCTTTATATGTGTAACAATTGTACTTGGTAGATAAAATACTCATTTTTTAATACAAACAATGAAATTACAATATATTTTTACATTAATGGAATATATCTGTCTAAAAAAAATTAAAAAGAAAAAAAGAAAAAGAAAAGGTCATCAAGGGGGTTTAGGTTTTTTTTTTTAGAATCTTATGTCAAATTGTAGGTTGGGGTTTAATATGCATGTGTGTTGGTATTGAATCTGATCAAAGTACCACATTGACTAGATAAGGAGATGACGATGAATATATAAGTGACGACAACTGTCTCTAATAGCTTGAGATCTTTTGGGTGCAACCAAAAATAAAGTCATGATGGTTTATGCTCCAAGTAAGCAATATCATACTATCCTAGAGATATCAGGAGGCCCTAACTTTTCCAAGATGGATAGTTGAGCTATCAGACATGTGGTGAAATGTAAAAATACAAATATGTTTGATTACATTTTCTCAAAAGTGTTTTTAGGCGCAAGTTTGCTTGGTTTGCTGTATGCTCAAAATGTTTCTATTAATGTCAAATTATTACTATATAAGACTACTATTAAACACAATTAACTAATAATTTCAATTATGTATTTAAAAACACTTTTCACCAACCAAGTGTTTTTTTTTTTTCTTTTTCTTTTTTCTTTCTTTTTTGATTATATGGTCACCTGAGTTGGTCGTTAGTATTACTCATTGGAGATGATGGAGTTGGTCGTCAAAGTGATCGTCTTGGTTTTCAAGGTAGTAGTTGCGTAAAGTTGGATGTCGAAGGTGATCGCTAGAGATTGTTGCTGGAGGTGGTTGTCAAAGCATGTCACCACCACATCGATGCTGATTGTCGCAGGAGTTGATCATCAATGGTGGCCGACAAGTGGAGTCATTGGAAACATTAGAGGGAGAGAGAGAAAGAGAGAAATATAGAGTTAATAGATAAATGTGCAAACTTCAATAGTGAACACTATTGAAGTTGGTGAATTTTAGTTAATTAACTCCGACCCGTGAAATTGGTTGGCCAAAAATGGAATTGGGTTAAAAACTCAACTCAACTCAACCCAACCCAAGTCAATACCCTAATCACCCCTTATATGTCTTTACTTTATAAGTACATTTTTTTAATGTTGATGGATCTGACTTCATTTTTTGTATGATGTTGATGTGGAAGGCAATATACTGGTGAACTTGGTGGATTATTTACACTCTCGCAGTAACTTCATTTTTAGTATTTTTTTTAATATGATGAAAATAATTTTAACAAATTTTAAATCACACCTTAGCATGTCTTTAATCATTTAAAATCAATTTTAATAATATGCAAATTGTGTTTAAAAATATAAAACCAAATAATAAGTTGATTTTGAACAATTAAAACCATACGTGTTAAAAATAAATTTGAACCTAATAAAACAACCTATTTTAATTATTTCAAAATTATTCTCAAATATGTCTTAATTGTGCAGTCGAAATCGAAACTAACCCTAGTTTTGAAATTAGACAAAGTTTGATCTTATATAGTAATATGTCAAAACTAGAAAGAGAGAGAAGAAAGAATTGGCATTAAAAGCAAAACAAAGAAAGTTAAGTAAGGGGGAAAAAACTATTTAGAAGAAAGAAAGCATATAGAAGAAGCATTTGATTGATGTAAAAACATCTCCACCAAAACTGACACCATCTGATTTTCATCAACGGTGGTTAATCAAAGTCAACGCCTTCTGGTAGTCTGATCAGACGGCATCGAACTCCTCTGAATAATGAGAGTGTACGTGTACGGTGGTAGAAAAAAAGAACAAAAAGTAGAGAGTTTTGACAAGACTATTGAGTAGCACGCTTTATTGGTGCTCTCTGTGTTCAATTTTTCTACTGGCACGTGGCTTCCACCTATTGGCCCGTTCCTCAAATGATTCTTGCCACCTAAGAATCCAAACAAACATTGGACCTCTTTTGAGTTGAAATCTAGAGTTTATATATATGTAAACTTTGGAAGTTTGTGTTCGGGATGCACGGTTGTTTAATCTAGAATTAGAAAGTATGTATTTGAAGTGCATACTTGAATTATTAAGTCAATAATATTTTGTGGACTTTTTTTTTTAAATTAAAAAGTGTAATTTTATAGTGGTTATTTGTGTTTACTTAACTTTTTGTTTAACTCTTCAATTGTATGCATATTTTCCTAAATTTTTAATACTCGGTTGAGTCTTCAACTTAAAATTTTAAATATATTTTACAAAATTTTACCTGCTCAAAGTGTTTCTATAAATGTTAAATTACAATATAAGATGACTATTAATCATTATGAATAAATAATTTCAATTTTCTATTTAAAAACACTTGCATCGGTCCAGTTCTTATGTTTGTTTATTATTATTTTCTTAGTATGTGATTAAATGAGTTGGTCGTTAGAGTTAATAGTTGGAGATGATCGTTGGAGTTGGTGATCAGAGTTGGTCACTAGAGGTAATAGTTGAAGTTGGCTGCCAAAGGTGGTAGTCATGCAGAGTTGGACGTCAAAGGTAGTTGCTAGAGATGGTTTGTCAAAGGTGGAGTTCCATCGAAGATAGTCGTATGGAGGTGGTTGTCAAAGTTTGATCGTCATGACTAGCCGTCAGAGCATGTCGCCGAAGTGAGGTGACAATAGTCGTTAATAGTGGTTGTTGTCAGAGTTGGACGTTAAAGATGGTCGTCAGAGCATGTGTTGGTGATGATTGTCATTGGGGTTGATCATCAGCGATGACCAACAGATGAAGTCATTGGAAACATTAGAGGATTGATAGAGAAAGAGCGGAATATAAAGTTCCTCGATAAATATACAAACTTCAATAATGAATAATGTTGAAGTTAGTGGGGTTGAGTTATTTAATACCAACTTCTGAAGTTGGTATGCCAGACACTAAGTTGGTTCTTTTAACTGACTTAACTCAACTTAAGTTTGTGGGCCAAACAACCCCTTAAACTCTCATTACTTCAATTTTTTTCTCAAAATGCTATGATAATAAATCAAAATATTTTTTTGTTACATATATTTTTATTTAATTCTATTTTTGTTCATGTATTTTTTTATCGTCTAAATTTCGATGAAATATTTTCAATAAATCTTAAATTTAGTTATTTGAAATTAATTTTTATTTAAATTTATAAAATAGTAATTCGAAAAAATATCAATTTATACACACAAATTCTAGTGGTTGTATCAATTTAGACCTCGAACTCATAAATATATCAATTTAAACCTTCAACTTTTGTAAATGTATCAATTTACACTCTTCACGTTCCATTTAAAAAAACCTTGTGTGAACCTTATAATTATATTAATTAAACCCCTCAACTTTCATAAATTGATCAATTTAAACTCTTATTCAAAAATTTCTTTAAAGATCATTCATGCATTTACTCTAATTGTTCATTTTGTAAAACCGACATTTGAAAAAATCTACACACATTTGAGAGTCAATGCATGGATGGCCTTCAAAGGTAATCGTAATGAAATATTTAAATTCATTAGTTTATGAAAGTTTAGGATTTAATTGACTCAAATAATAAGTTCCACGCGATATTAGTTTAACAAAATTTAAAGAACAGTATAAATTGATTCATTTACTAAAGTTTAGGGTTTAAATTGATACAATCATTACTTCGTGATTTTAGTTAATACAATCACTAAAATTTAGGGATATATAATGATATTTTCCCTAATGAATAATAGTTTTCATGTGAGAAAAGACATCATGCAAATATATTTCTAATACATGGTAATTATTTTTTGAAAGAAAAAAAAAAACCAACAATAAACTAATTGTAGAGACTAAATTTTAGTTTTATTAAATGTAATGAAATGAAACCTAAAATTTAAAGACCAGGATGATATTTTATCTATAATCTTTTAGATACGAGTTCTACTTTGAGTTTTTTTTCTCCTTGTCTACTTTCTAAGGGTGCTTTTAAAATTTAAACCAAAATGTATTAGAATTTTGTTAGAGCAAATGTTTATTTAGAGAGGTAATAATGCAGTAAATATTTTTTTAAAACAATCATAGCTTTTAAAATTGTAAAAGTAGAAACAAAGCTATCATCTTGAGATAATACATAAGAGATAGTAAATATCACTTGCCAATGAACTATATGCGTGAAATGAATGGTTGTAATTAAAACTTTGTTAAAAGTCAATTGCAATTAAGATTGGTGGCAACAAAGCACAATCTTTTACATCAATTTTCTGTAGTTTTAAATCAATTTGATTGTTTCTATTTGTATTCAAATAAATGAAAATGAGTCAGTTTATTTACAAGTATAGCAAAATGTTATTATCTATTAGTGATATACTACGATGGACCGTAATAAACATTATCAGTACTAGTATAGATATCTATCATGGTTTATCACTAATAAACAGTTATATTTTGTTATACTTGAAAATATTTTCAGTAGTTTTACTATTTAAAACAATTACCCAAATTTATAAATGTACATTCATTTGCTTCCTACAATCTCAAATAGCTTGTTATTTATACACTCGCGGATCATCATTGTTACCATTTATTATTATTATTATTGATAAAAACACATCCTTTGACCATCGTCCTATATTCAACCTCTTCAACAATACCTAAATCCACCAATTTAGGAGATTTTTGGGCATTTGGCATGCAGTTGAGTTGAGTAAGTAATATTTATCTGTGGAGTAAACTTATTTGTAGTGTTAATAAAACTGTGTTTGAAGTGCATGATTGAATTGAGGGATCGATGGAATCTAATGCCATTTTTTACAACCTACAAAACTTTGATTTTTTTCTAGTTATTTTTATTTGTATAACTTTTTCACAATCATTCAATTACACATTATTATCCTAAGTTTTCAATACATATATGATACCAACTTAAAAACTTCATATGTATTTTACAATTTTTTTGCATGTGACCTTTGTATTTGAGGTACACAAAGTACTCACGTTTCACAATAACAATAAAATTACAATATTAGATACTTTTGATATCTTTTTTAAATTAAGATTTCATATATTAGAATTAGAAGACATTCTTATTTAAAGAAATATACTCTTTTTTTTTTTCAAATAGAGAAACAAACCATCTTAAATACCTTTATAGCTTATATTCTAATTGTGGTGTTTATGCACAAAAATTAATAGACTGTCAAGGGGTTCAGAGTTTTTTTGACATCTAAATCAAGTTAGAGTTTATTATGTACGTATGTTAGTTGGTTTAAAGTATTTATATCATTATGTCCAAATTTAGAATGCATATTTGAACCAAATGCATATGTTTGTCTTATAAAAAATACATCTCAAATTTGTTTTAAAAAATAAAAATGTGTATATATGATATAGGTTGTTTCTTATGAAATATAATGTAATATGGTGTTTCACCCATTGTTACTAAGAAACGGAAAGAAACCTAAGAAATATCCAAGTCGTGAGATGGCAGTGACGGTGAGAAAAAGGCAATGACAATATGGTAAACATTTTCTTCGGCAACGGTTTTTTTCCAAAAAACCTTTTTTTTTAGGATACCCGGGAACAACTCCTAGGTCAATTAAGGATCAAATGTTGGAACCTCATGGGTAAGGAGTCTCGACGAGGTGTCGGGGGACTTGCTTGTGCGCTTCTAACGAAGATTGTTTTGTGCCCCAAACCCAAGATTACGGGGATCCCTATTCAGACCACCTGAGTCCGCGCCTGCACTCGGATGACCACTTCTCATAATTCGAATGTATCTAACCTAGCCCTATTGAAAGTCTAATTGTATTCGGTGAAAGTTGTTCTTTTTGAAAACTAGGAAGGAGACGGCTTAGCAGATAAGAGTCGCCGCTCGATCGCATAGACTGAGTCACTCCATTTGAGTCTTTGACAACCACTCTCTCCTGTGAAACTCCTCCTCAGAACAACTAGCTCACTCACGGAACACATACGTCATTCACGATGAAGAACCTTCCTTTCTTTTTCCCGTTAGAATGAATTCCTCACTACTCCTTGCTGGTGAGCTTACTTCTACAGTACAACGCGGATTTCGCATGCCAATTGACAACTGCTCTATTTCGTATCATCCCAAGACAACCCGTAAAAGGAAGACAAGCAACAACTTAGGCATCACGATGCAATCATATCACATCTCAACTGGGTGTGTATATTTTTAGGCTTTCATTGTTTTGAACGAGACCCCTTTTGAAGACGAGAGTAACCCAATCTTATTCGATCATGAACGAGAGGGTCTAAAAAAGATTCCATCTTTGAGGAGAGAGTGGAAACATATACAATCTTGGTCTATGGTCAACCATCTCGAATAAATCTATCCATCTCCTTACCTTTATATACAAAGGGCACTCCAGGGCTTTACTAATAGTTTTGAGATCTCCGTGAAGGAAAGCTTGATTGACGTCTAACTGGGAGGGATTCTTTGTCGATAGAAGGCATTCGCAAAAGTACGCCCCTACTCCCTCCCTACTTCTGTGGATTAGCTAGCCGCCTCGGACTTGATTGTTCTGTGGAGTTGATTCGCTCAGTACCCCCCATAAACAGAGTTCATGAGCTCGAGAAGAGAAGTAGAGCCCTCGGTCAACCACGGCTGAGTTAGCCTAGCCTACCCTACTAATGTATTATTGAAGAGTACTCAGCCTAGCCTACCCTACTAATGTATTATTGAAGAGTTAGTCCTGTTAGTAAACACGTTACACTTATTACGCTCGATCCTGTACCAAGTCCAAGCGCTAGCGGTAGTCGCCAAAAGCCGGATGAGGAGAGACCTTCACGTTCGATTCTTCTTTCTCATGTTCATTGACGGAAGTCTTTAGCTCCCTGCTCCCAAAGCATATCATATAAAAGCTCTAAGCTCCTACTTTACAGAATTAGCTCACGCGAAAAAATCGGTCCCTTCATGCATGTTCCAGGCAGACTCTTGAAAGGCAATGGAATGCTACTTTTTGTTTTTAACATGTCAGGTGTAACTTGGAAATTTTGAATTAATTATAGTTTGGAAATTTTGGATTAGGACATGTTTGGATTGCTTAAAAATATGTTTTATTTTTTTTTTCATTTTTTCTAGTATATGATCTATCGAATTGGTCGTTAAAGTTGCCGACTTGTAGTATAAAGCTTTGAAATGGGAAATGAAAGTTCGTACCTAAAACAGTAGTATCCTCTGAAATTTTGAATGAAAATTTTGGCACCCTAAAATGGTGGTGACCCCAGAACGGATGACAATAAACTGAAGAAGCTCAAAGCTTATAATTTAAGAAAAATATTTTGTATCAACTTCTAAGATTAATATATTTAGAACCAAAAAACATGATATCCAACCATCCAGTTTATACAACTAAGTTGATTATTCATTCATGTTTATGAAATTACAATGGCCAAAGTAAAGGACTACAAAATGTTTAAAACTCAGCAACATTTCACACGACAGTGATCTCTTTAACATCCTTTGACGGCTTCTCAGCCCTAGGAATGGTGATCGTCAAAACCCCATCTTTCAACTCCGCCTTGATCTCATCCGCCACCGCATCTTCCGGCAGCATCACCGTGCTTTCATAGTAACCATAACTCTCTGCAAATTCTTCTTCTTCTTCCTCTTCTTCCCTGTGCTCTCCTCTGATGTTCAGAATCCGACCCTCCACTGTCACCTTCACTTCTTCCTTAGCAATCCCAGGCATCTCTACTCGCAGTTTGTACCAATCTTCTTGCTCTTTCACACGGCCACCGGAGACCCACCATGGACGGCTCAAATTCAAGCTTTTCAATACTCTGTTTAAGTTCTCTGCCGCTTGCATCAGTGAATTTCCCAGATGAAACTCTCCCCCATTCTTCCTCCATGGTGCCCACTTCTTGCTTTCCCTTTTCGGGACTATTTTGGGGTTTCTGTCTTCATCTTTAACGGTGATCTCTTTGGGATTGACTTCTGAGCTCTGATCACACAACCTTCTGATCAGGGCTTCGGTTCGCCTGGGGAGAAGAGCATCAGCAGGAGAGGAAACAAGGGCCGCCCTTTGCTGCAAATTCTTCAGAGCCAAACGGGTCAAGGCCATGGGGAATGGGTATTCAAATGAGAGATGTGAAGTGGGCTTTGTTTGTGATGTGTTTTTTGTGTAAAAATGGAGATGGAAGAAGATGATGATATAAGGACATTGGGGGGTAGGAGAGAATTTAGAAGATGAGTCCAGAAGGATCGTTGGAGTTTCTGGCAGGTGCTAGTCCATGGCGGAAACAAGTGTCATTCATGTCCTGTGCAGAGCTTCCAGTTGTTTCTCAAATATACCATAAGAACCAACACAGAGAACAAGTGATTTAATCTCTAATCCAAACACAGTTCTCTCTCTCTCTCCCTCTTTTTTTCGCTTCATCTTTTTCACTTATGAATTGTGATGTTTCAAACTTACAAAAGTGGATTGCAATCGAAGCAGCCACTAGTATAAGTTTAAAAGAATAATAGAATCAAATCCAAATAAGAATATAAATCAATATATTTAAGCTAATATTTTTCACAAATAGGATCAGGCAGAAGATAACAAAACTTTATATATTATAAAACAAATTAGCGACAAGAAAAAATGGAAACAATAAACTCACCGTGTCTCTCTCTACACACAATCCATCACTAGAACAGAAGGAAGCAACTCAAGTTTCAGACAAGAACTCGACAAAAACTACCCAAGGAAGAACACAGAACACTTAGTATAACAAACTGAATGCTAAAATGGATTAATGTTCTGTTTTTCCTTTTTTCTGCATGAATCTACATTTTGGGTATTGGCTCAAGTGGCCAATTTAGCAATTGAACCTGTCGAGTTGATGTAATAGCTGTAATTCAACAGTCCATAGGGTTTCCAGAGTCTAACTTAACCTTTAAAATAGCTTTTCATTCCATAAATGATGCTCAATCATACAACCCCTCTTGCTCCCATGCATCCACAAGAAAATCAACCATTTCCTGTAGATTTCACGATTACGTTAGAAAAAAAGGCAAGATTAATAAGGAAAATCGATCAGCAATGAAGCATATTGGTTCGATACGGCAGACACTTACACCAAGTGGTATAGGCTGTGGGAACGGCTTGTTACTTCCCAATAAACTGTCGTATGTTGCATTCCAACTGCAAAGCCAGAACGATTTAGGCATGCAGAGACAATGAGTGCTGAAAAAAAAGATGCAACAAACGAAGTTCACGAATAATCAACTCCCGATTCAGCGAAACCAGATTGTTAAAAGGATTTTGCTTTCTGATTTCTTATCATCTTCAGCAAGCTTTCAGTGTGACGTAGTATCAACATGTTGAAGTGTAGAATATATCAAGACGTATTTGAAGTGAATCATTTCACTACAATATATGTTAATGGTTGAAACTAGACTAGTTTGGAACTGGTTTTAAAGCAATGTCCTTTTTTCGAAATAAATGAAGTTCTTCATTTTTCATTATTATTCTTATGGAACTGGTTTTAAAGCAATGTCCTTTTTTCGAAATAAATGAAGTTCTTCATTTTTCATTATTATTCTTTTGTTAATCCAACATGGGGTAATCAAATCTCGGACCTTTTGGTCGAGGGTACACATTTTATGCCAGTTGAGTTTATGCTCAATTTGGCCAAAACAAATGAAGTTGCACTTTTGAAAACGGTAATTCAAATGTGAAATATAGTTAACCTTTTACCTGTCACACAATCATAGTTGTTAAAAATACTTCTGAAAACAAACACAAGACTAAAAAAAGAATACTTGCAAACAGTTCTCCATAAAAATCTAACGCTTGTAGCATGATGGTCTCCCTCTAAACAACTGCAGGCAAACAATTCAGCTTGCATGATGGACTACTATCCATGGTGCTTTCATTGACAAAAACTCATAGAAATTTTCTAAAGAACATTTAACCTTCTCATAGGCCCACTTGACCAAACCACATAGTAGGGATGTGAAATCATAGCGTATGTAAACCTTAGAAGAAAACCATCATGGAAACTTGTAATAATGTTTTCGGAAAGAAATATATAAAATGTACGGAATACAAGATCTTCCAATAAATGTTTCTTAAAAAGGGGACATGATTTAGAAGTTGTCAATGAAATTAACTAGATGTAACTAGTAAATGATTTTCAGCATGGACCGGAATAAATGGTTTGTCAAGAACCTCAATACAGCTTTATAAGTAGAAATCAAAATTTTCCTGATTGATTTATGAATATAAAATAACTTCGGTTACGGAAAAGAATAGCCACCAACTTACTTTAATTTGGGTTCTCGAATCAAATGTTCTTTGTTGCCGGACTTTCTGTTCTGCACCCAATGCTGCCTAGTTTGATTCCAGAGAAGAAGACCTACAACTAGAACTGTCAACTAATGGCTAATAACATGACAATATTGTTGAACATAGAAACTCTCCTGAACTATAAACTTTTGTATCCAAAAGAGAGAGAATAATGATGCTAGAGATGAATGTTTAGAGGTTTAGAGAGAGATCCAAGCAATATTTTGTTCTTCGTAAGATTTCAAGATTGTCTTTAGGCTTCAATTTCGAAGGCCTTTTGTAACGTTCATAGGTACTATTTTACACAATTGGAGTTCATTTCTTTAATGGACCTTCTCTGAGCTTGTTTTTTTTTTTTTCATTTAAGTGTATTCTTTCCTTTATTCTCAATGAATGGCTTTTTTTAAAAAAATAGGGTCATGTGAGAATAGTAGTAGTGACATAATTGTAATTTTTGATAGTTGGTTTGGGTGGAGTTGGTTATAAGTAGGGATAGTTGGTTTGGGTGGAGTTGGTTATAAGTAGGGAAAGTTAGAGAGGGTGGAGGTTAGAATGGTCTGTGAATCAGTCTATAGTGGATGCATTGTTGAAAGAGATAACCATCTCAAAAAGCTATTGATATTATAATTTCTTCTATGTTACTATATTGTAATATAGTTACAATATATTATCATTTTCTCATAACTGGGATTCAAACAAATTAGATACACTATGTATTAGTTAGTGGTTGTATTGCATCAACTCAGACATGGATTGAGACTTGATATTTAAGAATAGAATGGCCATTTTTTGTGGGCTTGTTTTTTTTTTATGTCCTTGTACTCTTTCATTCTTTTTTTTTTTTTCAATGAAAGTTGCTGTTTCAAAAAAAGAAACAAATAGAAAATAAGTTATAGAGCCTTGGCAACACAAGTTAATCAAACGAAAAACTTACCATGATTAACAAATGCAGTAGGAACATTAGATTCGCTAGAGTCCCCCTGTAATCGATTGGTTTTAATTGATGAATCACCTCCCTGTGACTGGTTAGCAATGTTGTCCATATCGTATGAGCTCAAGATTCCCAAAATATGTTACAAGAAGCCTTGAATCGATAAACTACTAGAGTCGTAAGCTTAGGCTCGATATGGTTTTCAGGCCAACCAATGATCTATCATAAACTATAGTGAACAATAGAAAGAAGAAAAATTAGGAGGAAAAGAAAAGGAGAAGAGGCATTGATTCTAAGTTTCTAACATAAAAGAAATCTTTTGCATGATGCTCATTAAGTAGTTATTCACATTTTCCCATATGTACATTACCAATTTACAACTGAAAGAATCCATAAAACCACAGGATCTTTAATTTCCATACTATCATTAACACCATTAAAAACAAATCAAATGAATATTAGAGCAGCAAAAACAGTTCGAGGTAACCAATTTAAACCCCTTCCTTTAATGTTAGTAAATTTTCTAGGCAATCAAACACAGACCCAATAACCCATTTCGCCACACACAATGACAATCACATCAATCAAATACATTCAGAATCCAGAACAGCAAAAAAGAGCTTACCCCATTTACAGGGCAAAGTATATAAAGCAAACCCAGAAGACAAAAACTGATCCACAGAGCAACCAAATCCGATTCCAGGAAGAAAAAGATCAGAGAACCGCTTCTAGAAACGAAAAAGATTCACGGGTGTAAAGATAAAAGCAGATTCAAAAGCAAATTTGAGAAATGGATAGATCAGCATTAAAAATTAAGGGAAAAGAGAAATTGAACCTTTCGAGGGAAAAGATAAAAGTGGTCGACCTCGAATGAACAATATCACGGGTCGCCTCTCTCGTGCCTCCCTGAAATCGAAAATGCTCTGTTCGAGGATTCACAAGCTAAGCTATTCCTCTCCCTTTCTTCTTCAACCTTGGTTTCTTCTCTGGATATTATTAATGGGCGCAATGGCAACAAAGGAAGGGGAGGAGGAAAATGGTGGAAATTTAGAATATTATTATTTATAGGCAAATGGATTGTAATTATCTTTTAAAATAATAATCAAACCTAATTTTATGATCAAATATGGATTCAGAGAATGTTTTGGTTAATTTCTGGATTTTAATATTTCCAAGAAAAGTTTGATCTTGTTTGAATTTTGTGGATAAATTGATTCTTTGATTTTTCTATATCTAACTAAAAAAAGGAAAAAAAAATGAATTATAAAATTTGGATGTCAGGTAGGTGTGTTTATCTTCTTTATAGTATTAGCAAACTCAAAGATAAAGCAATCTAATGTAAATTTGAATTTCTAGATTTAGGCCAATAACTAATCTTCGGGATGATTATCATAATAATAATAATAATAATAATAGTTTTTGGGATGATATTGTGGTCAAATTATACTTTAGATTTTGGTTACTAGTACTTAATTTCAATGTATCTTTTTTTTTTTTAATTTCATTGTCCTCTTCATTTAGTTAAAGCTTTTTTTTTTCCTTGTTGTAACTAGATATAGTAAATTATATGTATCAAAAGTGAGTTTAATTCTAGTCTATTTTGTTTTCAAACTAAGATAATATTTTAATTAAGCTCAAATGTTAAAATATGATATGTTGATATATGCATAAATTGAAAGATTCGACATCGATATTAAAGATTAATCAATATCTCCATCTCCATTATCTTTGAAAAATAGTCATCAAATATAAGAGAATATCATCTATTAATCTCAATATAAGGATTTACACTAACGAAAAGATTTATAACTTAATTTGGAAGTATAAAGAACTTAACTATTAATTTTTTTAATTTACAGAAATATCTGACAATATATATATTTAATTTTACTAATATATCCATAAAATTGAAATAAGAATTGAAAATCTTGATATCATATTTTATTCCTTGATTAAGCGTAATATGTCTTTTTTTTTTTGTTGCTGCTTCATATGGCTCGATAGATCTAACTTCTTCAAAATTTTCATGTTATGAAAATAAAATATTAAGCAGATAAATATAATTCTTCTCAAAATTTATGTTACGTATGCAAATTATACTTATACCTCTTCAATTTGGTTGCCAAAACCTCACATTCCTCTTATTTATTGATGTTGACCTACTTAGTACACCCTTTGAAACACAACCTTAATAATGCTCATACTCATTCATATACCCTAAAAAATAGCACAAGGGAATTTGTGGGAAAATGTAAAGTTTTTTTTTCTTGATATTGGGATTGGTTCAAGCCAATCTCATAACATTGAAGTAAGAAGCATTCAAATTAAGGTTATTTGTGAATCCAAAATCAAATTGGTTGAGTTGAGTTGTTTATTTAATATATACATATTTATTTAATATAAGGGTGTTCAAATAACTCAATAATCCGAACAACTCGAATTATTCAACCTAACAACCTAAAATATAATGGTTAGGTTGGGTTAGTTTTGTTTTTGGATTAGATTGGGTTAAACTTTTTCTATTTTTGTTGGATTTTGTGAGTTGGCTAAAAAAAATTGGGTTAACCGAACTCAAATTAATATATATATATATATTTCTCTTTATTTAAAATTTGATTACTTTGTAGTTTGTATTAATTAATATCAATTTTAAATATTTTTCTTTTAAAATTGTTATGATATTTGTCTTTATTTAAAGTTTGCAATAAATATCTTAGATATTTGGTACTTACCATTTGAATTTTATTAGATTTTAGTTATTAGTCATATGTTGTATATAAATTTAAATATTTTTAATTAAAAAGAAAAAAAATAAGTTATAACCCGAAAATCCAACCCGAGTTTAAAGAGTTAAGTTGGGTTGAGTTAGAGACTTTATTTGGTTTATTCGAGTTGACAACCTAACCAATCTGAGTTTTCGGGTTGGTCCAAAAAATATCGTCAACCCAACCCAACCCTCTATACCCCTAATTTAACATGAGTGAAACTGTAAAAATATCACCAAAACTCATGATCCATAAGAATACGAAATAGATGTTATCTGTTAATCTACTCGAGAAAGATATTGTTTACCAAGCTATATAAAAGTTTGGAATGGCTAAAATCCAAATAGTTGTATTTAAAAAAAAATTCTTGATAATCACAAATTTACTTTGACATAAATTAAATTTAACTGGAAAAAAATTAGATCTTCAAAGTTTAAATGAATCATAAGATATATGACATGTATATAAATTACAACTTTACTCCATATATTTTAGAAATGTAATGTTTTTTTAATAGTGTCTTATGGTCTCATTTTCACTCACATAAACATCACTTTAATTCTATTCATATCAACAAATTTAATTTGATTAACCTAAACATTACTCATTATTTGGGCAAATGAAGATTCTTTCTTCTTCTTCCTTTTTCTTTTTTTCTTTCTTTTTTTTAAAAAATTAATATATATTCTAAAGTCAATGATGTGTATGCATCGAAAGTAGTACTTTGGAAGATTTTTGGAATGGAATAGCTTTTGGACTAAAAAAAGTAATGGAATTTTTAATCTGGTCAATCATAATTTTATATCTTCATTATTAGAGATGGTAAAAATCTTTTTGGCCCACATCACCATAGAGTTTCTATTTAAATAGTGCCAAAATCAGGGACTATAAAAAAAAAAATTACATATAGAAAAAAATGTAAACTTATTTATAGAAATAGTAAAAAAACCATGATATATATAGATGGATTTCTATCAATTTCTATCATTGATAGACATTAATAGAATTTTATCCGTCTCTATAAAAAAATTAATTTTATAATTTTGGGTAAATAATTTCTCTTATTTTTCTATTTTTTAAAATCTCTCCAAGAAAATTAATATATATTATCTATTAAGAAAGGAATGATTCTTTTCCCTACTCCAACCCTTGTCTCTAGACAAGACAAAGTGAAGAAATTTTAAATAATTTCTATTTTTAGTTCCATCAAATAATTGGTCCTTTTTATTAAAAAAAAAAAGGTTACCTTCTTTACTTTCAATTTTTAGAAAAATGAAAATATAAAAATCTCTCAAAATCCATTAAGTTTGGTAAAGTCTAATCTACTTTGTATCATATTTCATACTTGTAATCCATATAATCGATTTGAGAAGACATATGATCTTATAGATAGGAGATTTGATCATTGACTTTTAGAACGATAATTAATATTGTGATTGAGTTATGTTCGAAATGATATATATTGTTTATTCAATCTAGCCACTTATTTATCTCGAAGATATAAAACAAGATTTTTGTTTTAATGATATTGTAATTATTAGCCTAACATATATCAACTATTTTTCTATTGAGATTGTATGAGTTTACATCATGAAACATTTGAATTTAACTCTACGCATTAACTACTATAGATGTATTCGAACATTTTTCAAACCCTACACATCTTACCATTGCTAAGCAACCATATGATATAGAACTATTGAGCTATACTCATACCAAAATTTACTCGAGAAAGATGTTGATTTTGTAACCCATTCATTTATATGACAAAAGTTATTCTATATTTTAAGGGAAAATATAATTTGTTTGATGGGCTATATATAAGATAATAACAATAATAGCAATTTTTTAAGTTAGAGATCTAATTTCTAAAATTCCTTTCGTAATTATTTGATTTTTTATTTTGAGTTTTTTTTTTAATTAAATCTATTTCCTTTCAATTTCTTATCAAATAAAAAATTGAATTCTTGGCCAAAGTACAAAAATAAAAATACTTTTTAAAAATTATTTTTTTAATTTTCAAAACTTGGTTTAGTTTTTTTAAAACATTAGCAAAACCAACATTTAAAATATCGATGTCGACGGAAGTATCGAGGTTTTAAGTTTACAAAAATTTCAATTTTGACGAATATTTTTTAAAAAATTATGAAACAAAAATTTAAAAGAATAATTTAATTTAATAAATAAACATTTTATAATTTTTAAACAAGTTAACATATCAATTATTTATATTATAGTTACACTAGTGACATTTTGTTGCTTAATTATTTGTTTCCCAAATTTTTCTATAATATAATGAAAATATCGATTCATCCTTTATATCAATATCAAACTCATAGAAATGTATAAATATCGATATATTGACAAAAATTTAACACTATTAATAGAATATAAATAACAAAACAAAAAAATTTAGAGGTAAAATAAACGATTATATAGATTTAATTTTCAAAAATTTAAAAAAAAAATCAAATAATCAGCTAATGGAGCTTAAGAAAATGATAACTAGCACGCATGAAAACAAGAAATTGAATTCTACTTTCCCAATCGTTTCTTTCACATTTCCATTTTCAAATTCCACCAACAAACCCTACAAAACTTAAAACTTCTTTACATCATTCATAACCTTCTTTTGTTTTTAACTAAAATGAAAAGAGAAAAGGAAAAAAAAAAAAAAAAAAAAAAAAGTGAGTGGGAGAAACTCCACCATCCATTGACAGCCACAGAGAACCTAGATTTTTCTCATAATTTCCCCAGAAAAAAACAAAGAGAGAAAGAAAGAAACAGGTTTAGAAAAAACAGAGTTATGATCAAAACGAACATTGAATCCTTTGCGATCTGTCTTTAAGAATTCCATTATACAGAGCAACTCGATTTGCAGGAATTTCATTTCTACAATTGCTTGTTCTTGTTCTTGTTAATTTTCTTTCCTCCATACCCATTTTCTCATCATGCTCTCTTCTATACTCTTCTCCATTCCCTTTTGGCTCTTTCACATCCTCTGCAAATCTCACCTTCTTCTTCTTCCTCCTCTGTTTCTTCTTCTCCTTCTTCTTTTCATCTAACATAAAAAACCCATCAATATTTCACCTCCAAATCTTCAAATTTATCATCTAAATACAACAACATAAAAAACCCACCAAGTAATTGAAGGAAATGAAATTACCAGAAGAAAAGCAAGAAGGAAGAAGGGATATGGAAGGGATTATTGGATTGATCTTGTGGTGATTGGAGAAAGCGAGGAACAGAGCTGTGGAGGAGACGACCATGGCTGTGGCAATGACGAGACCTTGAGAGCTTAGAATGGAAGACATGGCGGATGCCCAAAGTTGAGTTGATTCTCTTTAACTTTGCCTGTTCTATTGATGAATCGAAAAAACAAAATCGATGCAGGATTTTTCCTTTTTTTTTTCTTTAAGTGGGATTTGGGAAAGGAAAGTTTTTAGTTGGCAAGTGGGAGAGAAGGAGATGGAGATTTTAATTATATAAGTGGCTCTGTAAGCTTCTCTAGAGAGAGAGAGAGATTGACTCAAAATTAATGGACTTAGGCTTTCATTATGTGGTCGACAAAACTCAGTGTGGACGTTCTCGTAAGATGTCTCAAGGCATACAAAACTTGATTGGATTGTTTTAGTACAATAATCATCGGAGAACTTCGTGGGATGTTTTCACTGAATTTTTCACTACAATACATAACTTAACTGGATTCTTGAACTCATAGAAACGTAGAAATATCAATGAAAATATTGACATATCGACGAAAATTTTATATTATGGATAGAATATAAATAACAAAATAAGAAATTTAGAAGTAAAACAGATTGTTATAGACTTAATTTTCCAAATTCAAATAATTATTGTTGACAAAATTAATTACTCAAAATTAATGGACTGGGACTATCATGATGTGGTTGACAAAATTTAGGGTGGACGTTCTCGTCAGATCTCTCAGGGGATGATTAGATTTTTATTTCTAATATTTGTAATGCGATAATCATTTTGATGAATTTTGTGTGGATGCTCTCATAGGATCTCTTATTGGGATACATATGTTAACTGGATTTTTCGTTCTAGTGCAGTAATAATTATCTTTGTGAAATGTTTACTGTATTTGGAGAGAACGTAATCTTTGTGCTTATGGAGCTACCTTGTGGTTCTCTTAGTGATTTATTAGGTTGTTCTATATGATGTATTTTTTAATTGTTTAGGGATTCATGTAAACTCTTCTCTTTACGATCTTGTCGTATTTTGTATGTGTCACGACTTTTAATGTGAAGTTCATTAAAATTTTAAATGTAGATTTGACATGATAAATAATGACCTAAAATTATCATCTTAATTTAAGAAAGAATAATACTTAAAGTAGAGCTTTTGTCGGAGTGAGATTTCTAAACATTAATTAAAGAAAAATTATGTTAATCAATGGGAACATAGAAGTAGATGCTATTGAAGTTTGAAATTTCTATGAATTAGTTAAAGATTTGAAAGAAATAGAAACAACCCATTCAAACGTTAATGAACATCAAGGAAATAAATTGGAAAAAAAATGAAGAAAAAAAATTACAACATAAAAGAATAAGTTGAAAATGTTTAACTAAACTGAAAATTGTTAGAAAGATTAGATTAAAATATCTCATTTTATTTTAATCTCTAGACTTTTAAATATTTTAAATATCTAAATTTAATCATACCTTCAAATTTTGATTCATATGCTTGGTTTAAAATTCTAATTTTATAAATTGGAAAATTTAATAATAACTATCATTAAGATGAAAGGCAAAAGTAAATATATTCAAAAAATTAGGGGAGGGAATGCAAATAGACAATATTTAATATTTTAAAATTTTAACTATAAACTCAACCTAATTTTTCCTTTTTTTTTTCTTTTTTAAAAAAATATTTTTGGTTCTTAGATTTTGAATATAGTTTTTATTTGATCTATAAATTTCAAAATGTTACGCATTTAATCTTTAAGTTTTTAGTTTGATTTCAATGTAGTTTCTGGATTTGAAAGCCTTATAATTTGACCATTGATATTTGAGTTTTTTTTTTTTTTTTTTTTTTTAATTTGGTCCCTAAATTTCAAGATTTACATTCTTAATCTTGATTTTTCACTAAATACTCATTTTACATCTTTAATGTCAATGTCTACTAGTTAATCTAAAATAATTATAATTAATTGAATTTTACTTCATAATTACTTTTAACTTAATTAATAGACATTAAATTTCAACTATTAACTTAATTAAAGTCAATGATTGGATGTGATTATTTAAGGAAAAGAAGATGCTGAAACAAAACTCAAATTTCAAGAATAAAATTTTAAAATTTTAAAATCTAAAAACTAAATTTGAAACCAAACTCAAAACTTAAGAATTAATGGGATGTTTAGGCCCCCAACTTCAAGTGGGTGGAGCGTGCTTAGCCCCTCCAAACTCGAGGTTCCATTACCAATATTTCAACTATTATAATATATAATTAATAATAATATTACTATTTCAAATATCTATTTGTTAGAGTATTTACTATTTTCTAACTCATGTGCACCTAAAATACAGATTATTATAACCTACAAATCATTATAACCCACAAATTATAATAATAATTAACTATAATAAGAATAACCCCCGAGGGGGCGTTTGGTTCAAGGATTATAATTAGACTATAATAACCATTTCTTGTTATAGTAAATATTATTTCAAAACTCTTATTTGTTACGGTATTTACTGTTTGCTATAGTTTTTGTTTACTATTTCACATTCAAACTAAAATAGTTTACACCTCAAACACAAACTATTATAAATTATAATAATCTAAGACTATAATAATGACCTTCTTATCCCAAACACTCTTAAATAAGTAACATTTTGAAATTTAAAAATTAAATGGAACTAAAATCTATGACTAAAAATGATTTTTTTTTTTTTTTTTTAATTTTTAGAACTTAACCTAAAGTTGATTAAAATAACAAACTAATAAGACATTTAAAAGTGTTTATGGAAACCAAAATGTTATTATTATTGTTTTTTTTTTTTTTGGAAAAAAAAATAATTAATAGTAAGCAGTCAACTTTCATTCAAAACCCCCAAAAGAAGAGTTCTGAGAGAACAGTCAATTCAGGTGGGACCCACTCTGGATAACCCTAAAAGGCTAAAACTCCCCATTCCTATTTATTTTAAACACTGTCTTCCAACTGTTACCTGACACCTGGTTTCCACACCTTTATCACTATTCATTGTTTTTCTTTTCATACCCCCTAACTTTTTGTATTTATACTTCAATCTTTTAAATAATTGCAAAATCATCCTTCAACTTTTTATTTCATCCACCATCTTCTCCATTTAAAAATTAGTAAAATTACTTTTTTTATATCACTAATAGCATCTTGAGATCACATATCTTATTTTATATAAGATAATTAATCATTGTATTTGAATATGTAGGATGATTAATATCTGAAAGTTAACTATATCTATATGTATTTGATTTATGAATATTGTATATGAAATCTAAAATTAAATAATTACTTATTAAATCGAAGAAACAATAAATGTAATTCTAAATTAATCACTTAAAATAAAACATTAAACATAATTTAATTACTAGAAATAATTAAATCAATATATATTAATTCTTAATTCTTAATAATAAAATCTATATTAAATGATTAAGATAACATAAAATATTAATTATAAATGTATTAGTTTAAAACTTTAGGAAAATTTTCACAAATAGAAACAATGTCAAGCTACTTACAGAAATAACAAAAAAGAAAAAAAAAAACACTGATAGACGCTGATAGATTTCTATCAGCGACTGTTAGTTTCTATCACTGATAGACATTGGTAGACTTTTATCGACCTCTATCAAAGAAGACTAAAATTTTACTATTTTGTATAAATAATTTACCTTTTTTTTTTTTCTATTTTGAAAATCGCCCTTAAATTCATTAAGCTTAAACAATACATTTATATTTAATAATTAATTAAAATTAATAATAATGGTTAATTGATGTCAATCAATTAATTAATTAGACTATATTTTTACTAGGTATAAAAATTCCACCCATATAGATGGTACTAGAAAATTCATATTAGATGTGTTTTAAATTTCTATGGATAATATATCTTGGATTTTAAAAAATGAAATAATGTGAAACAAATAAAAATATTTGTCTGAAATCATAGAATATATGAAACAAATAAATCCAAAAAATTACTCATAAATATTTTAAACTCATTATTAAAAACTCGGAGACTAAAAGATAAATTTTAAAATCTTAGACCAAATACATCTATTATTAATAAATCAAGATTTATAGAAAATTATTTTTTCCTAAAAAAATATATGTTAGTTACCATTGAATTTTATTCGTGTTATCCGTTTGTATAATAGGAATAAAACTATGGATATTTGATTGAGTGGTTTTTTCCAAGGAAGGGACTTTAGTTGAGAAGAGAAATTAAATAAATATCTCTCTCTAGCTAATAATTTTATTTAAATTAGAATTCTCATGGTATAGTAGTAGGTTTAAATACAATTTTTACTTTCATTGGCTAAATATTTTTTTAGAAGGATCTTAAAGTTTAAAAGTCATATTTAGATTTTCTCTTATTCAATAAATTCTAAGTTCAGTAGTTTTTGTTTTTAATTGAAATTAATGAAATTATAACATGAAATATTATATTGTCATGGTTTGCTATACATATGTATAATTTTAACTCTGAACTGATTGTATCAATGGAAACCAACTTTTGTAACTGTACCAATTTACACTCTCTATTTACGTTATGTGTTTGTATAAAGATCAAGTGAGATTTTATTTTTATCAATTAAACCCTTAAACTTTTATAAACAAATCAATTTAGACTCTCAATTACGATTTTATTTGAAAATTTCCCATGCATTTGAAGGGATTGGAATTTCCCGTAGCGGAAGCAATTGGACGCATTAATCTCAAAATTTCGTTTAACAAAATGCAGAAAATTCACAATGACGGAAACCATGGAAAAACATAAACTTAAGCATGCTTTCTACAATACAAATTAGATAGGAGGGATTAAGAAATCACTTACCCGTTGAAGACAAATTCTTCGCGTTCCTCTCCAATTCACGTTGTCTTTTCCCAATCTCACGAACACCACAATCGGACACCACCACGGAGTCTTCCCCATCATTCTTAGGGACGAGAACCGTGTAGATTTGTGGACTTGTAAATAAATTTGACAGGAGGGAAGGAGAAAACAATTGAGAGAAGAAAAAATTTCTCTAGGTGAAGAACTAGAGAGTGAGTGAGAGAGAGGGAGGGAACTTTCTCTCTCCTCATTTGTTACGCGAGAGAATGAGAGATTAAGGGGTGAGGGATTCCCTCCCCTTTATTAAATTTGAATTTAATATATATTTAAACCATATGTTATATCACATATAACATATAACCTATTGTTAATATTATATCACATATAACATAAACTATAGTTTATTGTTCTCTCAAATAACCTAAGGTATTAATATAAATCAAATTCATTTTAATTTTAATATATTGAATTACATTAATATAAATAATAATTGAATCATATTCAAATTATAACACCTCTCAATAAAGTATATAAATTTAATATGAATCACATTCAGATAATTAATTTTTGAATGATATTCAAACATTTATTTCTCTCATAAAACTATATAAATTTAATATCAATCATATTCCCATTAAATTATAACATATAGTTTTTATATGAATCATATTCATATAATTAATATTTAAATCATATTCAAATATTTATTTCTCTCATAAAATTATATTTAAATTTAACATGAATCATATTCACATTAAATTTTAACATATAGTTTTTATATGAATCATATTCATATAATTAATATTTGAATCACATTCAAGTATTTATTTCTCTCATAAAAATATATCAACATACATTATATTATATAATGTATCAATATAGACTATTTAACTGTATCTTATACAATTAATTTCCTTTAATTAATTTGAACAATTCAAATCACACCAAAATTAATTTGATTCCCATCAGTCCTCATAAGCTAACGAGGGGACCTTATGGACTTATAGATTGAAGGTCCAATGATACGAGATTAATTGATTAAACTCTTTTAATCAAATTAATCAACATTCATTAACTGTCGATCACTTCACTAAAGACTGATAGCTGAATTCTTCGCACTATAAATATATTTTTGTGTTTATTAAATATAACCAATCAACAATGCGTTGACCCTTCACAAATCGCTCGTAAGTACGGTTGGGTCAAATTATTGTTTTACCCCTATAGTTACATCAAACTTCTTAAGTACCACTGATCCTTCTAATGAATAATTAGTCATAGTCCAATTATGACCAAATCCCTCCCGGGCCAGGAGAGGGTGAGGTGCCTCATTATTCAAGCCCCAGAATCAGACCTTAAGGGAGCAATTTATCTTCTTACCCTAACTATAGGAAAGAAGTGAATTCCATCTTGTGTAGCTATGTTCCCAGCTCTCCAATCAGACGAATCCCAAAAATGGTAGGCTTATTGAGTCGACGAATGTGGCCACTCTCACCTATATAAATCAAAGGATCACCCTTATAGGCAGAAGTTCACAACTCACTCAGGATTAAGGTTAAGTCTATTAGGATTGGTGTCATAATTCTCCCGGAGTCTCGTAGTTTATAATCTATATATTATTATGAATAAAATAAGAGTTATTTTATTTGGCATTTACTCATATCCAATAAACAAAGTTTCATGGTTATTGTATGTAAACTTAAGCAAGTATATGAGATATACAAGTGGATCATGCCTTAAGTGATAATCTAAATAGGTCTGTAGTATAAGGATTAAAGAAGGATACCTGATCCTGGTAACACTACAGATACAACCCGCTTTGTAGAGGTTTGCAAATGTTGTGAACTACTACAGATGGTAGATCCTGACCATTCATATGGAGACATGCGAGCGAGGGTGTCCTATACAAAAATTTTATATAAGGCCGGACCATGAGATGACTAGTCTCTGTATATAACGCCATTGATACTTGAGACTTACATCTCACCTAAACGACTATAGGTGACATGATCTCAATCCTGAGTATTTTGGGAACTCTTACCTTTGAGGGCGGTCCTTTGATTAATATGGGTGAGAGTGGCCAGATTGCCAACTTAACATGCCTACCTTTTTAGGGATTTGTCTGATTTGGGATTTGAGAGATGGAATTCACTCCTTCCCCAAAGCAGAGGTAAGTAGGTAGATTTCTCCCTTAAGGGTTGATTGTGGGGCTTGAACATAGTAGCCACACCTTCTCTTTGGAAGAGATAACTCAGTCATAGTAGGACTATGACTTATGTTCATTAGGTGGATTAGTGGTACTTAATGAATTAGATGTAACTACAGGGGCATAACGGTTGTTGGCCTAACTATACTTACGAGTGACTTGTGAAGGGTTATCGCACTGTTGATTGGTTGATATGGACACATAATATATCTATGGTAAGGAAAGTTCAACTATCGGTTTTTAGTGGAGTGCCTGGCAGTTAACGGATGGTGGATCTCGTGACTAAAGAGTTTAGTCAGTTATTCACGTACCGTTGGAGCTTTGAGCTACAGGTTCATAAGGTCCCCTTGGTAGCTCAATGGATTTAAGTTGAGAATTAGTTTTTGGTATTGATTTGAAATGTTCAAATTGACAAGAGAAAATTCGAACATATATGATATGATCGGTGTGATGTATGAGATACATCAAGTGGAGAATTAATGTAAATGAGATTTACATTAAATACCATGAAATAGAAAAAGAACTATGGTTTATATATTTCATGAGATGAAATATTAAAACTATAGATTATAAATATATTATAGTAAGTTGGTTATCATATATATTTATAATAATATTAATTATTGGATAATTATGTCTTTTTCTCTAATAACCAATTGACTGGGAGGTTATTGGTGGTTTCATGGTAACCATGAGATAAAATGAAAAACGTTTTCCTAAATTTGATAGTTGTTGAATTGAGAGTTTCTATTCTCGAAAATTACTCACGGAAAGGTTGTCAAGTGGATTAGATTCACTAAATGATAGTTGAAGAGAGACTAGACGATCGTGGAGTGACATTACATGATAATTCACTCAGCTGGCCTTTAGCTAAACGATCATGGAGCTTTTGCTAAACGATCGCATAGCATTTGTTAACGATTGGGCATCATCTATACGATAGACTTTTGTCATCTTTCACTTGCTCAATCATTTACACGATTGTTCTTCCTCCCGTTTCGTACTCTAACCAAGTCCACGCAGAGCCCACACTTCTAAATTCTCACAACGAGAATACCAAGATAGCCATTATGGTGGTGTCGTACTCAAGTCGACATAGTTCGAGGTTTTTGGAGGCAGTTCGCTGTGTTTGTGATCTTAAAGATCGTTGTGTTCGTAGTTGCTGTGATCGTGTTGTATTACGATCGAAGTGTTCGTGATTGCTATCTTACTGATTGAACGAGCGTTCGGGATCGAGGTAGGTGAAGATAAGTCTTCAAAGGTATGTTTCTTTATCCCTTGATCTTTGTTAAGCATGCTGTAATTTCGTGCGTTGCATGATCAATTAGTTTCCATTTGTGTGCTGTAATTTTTTATGTTCAAATATGGTTGGAATTTGGAACAATCATTCCGTTGCTCATGGAAATCCTCATGTCCAATTTCCTTCAAAGTCACCTATGGGCATCTTGGTGAAATGTAAGTCTATATAAGTCTCTTCTAGCAACGATGTTATAAAGAGAGACTTAATATTTCATGGTTCGATCTTTATACAAACTCTTTTGTATAAGATACCCTCGCTCACATGTCTCCACAAGAATAATCAGGATCGAAATATTTGTAGCACTTTACAACAATTGTAACAACTGCAAAGCGGATTGTATCAATAGTGTTACTGGGATAAGGCACTCGATCTTATCCATATATTACAAACTATTTAGGTTATCACTTAAATGTGATCCACCTTTATGTCTCCATATACTTGTTTAAGTTACATAAGATAACCTTGGATCTTAGGTTAATGGTGAAGGAAATCATAAACGTGGATTTCCATGCGAAGCGGAAAGGATCGTTCCAAATTCCATTCAGATTGAACACAAACAATCACAATCTTAAATGGAAACTAATAGGTCATGCATATACAGTAATTACAACATGCTATAAGAGATTCAAGAGATAGAGTATACGTCATTTTGAAGAACCATTCTTCAAGAATCCCTCGATCAATCTCCAATGTGTCCAACAACAACACTCGAACGCAACGATTGGAACGACACGACCATGAACACAACGATCGTCTGAATGCTCTTCGAACCCAATCGAGTCCAACTCGATTCATGAACTGAGTAAGGACACCACCACAGATGTTACCTTGGTATTCTCGGTGTGAGAATCCAGGAGTTGTGGGCTCTATCTTGGTTTGAGGAAGACAGGAGGTCTATGATCGAGTAGACGATTGAGTAAGTGGGAGATAAAACACTGTCTATCGCATAAACGATTTACTCGATCGTTTAGTAAACGGCAACCTATTGCATAGACTTTGCTACTCGATCGTGTAGCAATGATCAGCTGAGTGACTATCGTATAGTCAACTCTAAACGATCATTTGGTCTCTCAATAGCTATCGCTTAGTAAAACAATTTTACTTGATAGCCCTTTTTCGTTAGTACTTTTCGAATGAAGAAACTACTAATTTTGGAAAACAATTTTTCTTTTATCTCACGGTTACCATAAAACTTCCAATAACCTCCCATTCAATCGGTTATTAGAGAAAAAGAATTATTTATCATATAATTAATATATTATAAATAAATATGATAACCAACTTATCATATTATATTTATAATCTATAGTTTTAATATTTCACCTCATGAAACATATAAACCATAGTTATTTTTCTATTTTATGGTACTTAATATAAATCATATTTATATTAATCCTCCAATTAATGTATCTCATACATCACACCAATTATATCACATATAATTGAATTTCCTCTTGTTAATTTGAACACTTCAAACTAACCCAAAATTTGATTCTTAACTTGAACCCATTGAGCTACCCAGGGGACCTTATGGACCTGTAGCTTGAAGCTCCAACGGTACGTGAATAACTGACTAAACTCTTTAGTCACGAGATCCATCATCCGTTAACTACCGGGCACTCCACTAAAAATCGACAGTTGCACTCTTCTCACTGTAGATATATTTCTGTGTCCATATAACTAATCACCAGTGTGATAACCCTTCACAAATCGCTCGTAAGTACAGTTGGACCAATTTATCGTTTTGCCCCTATAGTTACAACTAACTTCTTAAGTATTACTGATTTCTCTAGTGAACAATAAGTCATAGTCCTACTATGACTGAGTCATCTCTTCCAAAGAGAGGATGTGGCCACTATGTTCAAGACCCGGAATCAGCCCTTAAGGGAGAAATTTATCTACTTACCCCTGCTTCAAGGAAGGAGTGAATTCCGTCTTGTTTAACTGATTTTCCAGCTCCCCAATCAGACAAATCCCCAAAAAGGTAGACTTATTGAGTTGGTAATTTGGCCAATCTCACCCATATTAATCAAAGGACACCCTCATAGGCTCGTTCCCAAAACACTCAAGATTAAGATCATGTCACCTATGGTAATTTTAGTAAAATGTAAGTCTCAATTATCAACGACATTATGTAAAGAGACTAATCATCTCGTGGTTTGGTCTTATACAAAATCTTTGTATAGGACACCCTCACTCGCATATCCGCTCGCATATCTCTACATGAATGGTCAAGATTAGACCATTTGGTGCACGTTACAACACTTGTAACTATCTACAAAGCGGATCGTATCCGTAGTGTCACTAGGATAAGGTATCCTTCATTTATCCTTATACTACAGACCATTTAGGTTAAAACTTAAGGTATGATCCACTTGTATGTCTCACATATATGCTTAAGTTTATATGAAATAACCACGGATTTTAGTTTATTGAATAGAATAAATGCAAATAAAATAACATTTATTTTATTAATAACAATGTGTATAAACTGTTTACAAACTACGAGACTCCGGGAGAATTAGGACACCAATCCCAACAAATGGATTATTGCACAAGTAATATAAAATTAATCAAATATTGATTCAACTAACATAAAACTACGAGACTTTAGGGCATACACCCCAACAACATCAATTCTAATTATCCATTTTATTAATCTGACATTTGAAGAAATAGATTTACACGCGTATAAGAATTGAATGCATGGACGATTTTTAAATGCAATATTAAAAAAAGGGTCCAAATTGATTGTAATAGTTTAGAAGTGTAATTGAATCAATTATGTGTTTTACACGTTATCTTTCAAACTAAGACATGTTTACTACTTCGCAATCAAAATTGTTGCAATCGTAATGTGATTTTTTTTTATTATTCATAATTCACATAATATTGTTAACTAGTTTTCTGGACCGTATTTAAATGAACCCCATTTTTCATACAATGATTGATTGATTACATTCAAAAGTAAACATGGCCTAAGTGCGAAGAAGGATGTAAATTGATATAATTATAAAAGTTCATGATTAAATTGATAGACTTATTAGTTCTACAACTCCGACGTTTAGAAGTATAAATCGATATTTTCTCTAAATATTATTTCTATCTAGATTTTTATTTATTTATTTGTTATTACTACTTCAAAGATATTTTCAAACTTCAAACTAAATTGTTAAAATTTTATGTTTGAAAATTCAAAATTTTGATATAAATTCAAATGTTTATAAACAAATATAATTTTCAAAAAATAAAAAATAAATGATTACCAAACGGAATCTTAGAAAACATAATTTTATTAAAAAAATAAATTTTGGAATTAATTTGAAATATGTTTGATTTCAGGGACCATAATGGAAATTCTAAAACATGAGGGATGAAACTAGAAATGTATGATAATTGAAGGGTATTTTTTTTTTAGGAAGATAATTAAAGTATTTTAAGTCAAAGAGAGACAATGGAAGAGACGCATGATTGACAGTTGGAGTAGGCAACTACCACAGATGTCGGCAAGCAGTATTGGACAACATGTCGTCACAGTAGTGGACCAATTGAACAATACAAGTATCTAAATTTTCCACTTCTTTCCGACGTGTCGTCTTCCACCCTCTGCCAGGTGTTTCTGTACCAACATTCAACCATCCCTGTTGGGCCACGTGTAAAGTCCAATTATATCAGGTGGTTTATAGTCTCTTCCATAAATTTCAATTAGATTATTAATCTTTTATCGGATGCTTGGGGCAAGTCTAAATTCATGTTTAGTGATGGAAGAAGGTTATCGGCACACCTCGTAACAAATTACATACAATGTTATATCAATTCTAAAAATATCAAAATATATACAGATAATAAAGTGATAGAATACAACATAAAATTTGATAATCCAATTCAGTGTAATAACTTATGTCTGGGGACAGTGTGCCCATAGAAAGATATTTTAATTAATGAACAGTTGAGCAATTACAACATCGTAATTATTTGTAAATATACAACTTCTATAGTGATATACACAAACAACCAAACTTAGTGAAATAATACTTAAGCTCCTCTTAAGCACGAGACTCCCTCCCAAAGATCACTCAAATCTTTTCTATGTTCAAATAAATATCATTTTACTAGTAATACTTAGGTTAGCTCCACTCTAAGTATGAGAATATCTTCTAGGGTGATCATCGGGCGGACACCGTCGGTTTTGGGTGAAAACTGACACTAATCATCACATCGATTTTCGACAGTTCGTGTTCATAATCTGTGGATACTTGCTACCATCGATCGTCCAATCATATAGTCGGAGTGGATGATTTCATCCGTGTTGTAAGTTTGATAAAAACAAGAAGTTGAAGTAAAAATAAAAAGATGAAGAAAAAAAATAAGAAAGGGAGAACAATAACAAAAAAGAAAATAAATAAATAAAGATTGACAAGAAAAGAATGAAGGAATAGAGGAGAAGAAAAAAATGGAGTGAAAAAGAGGGAGGAAAGTGTTTCTAAATTTGTGAGAGAGAGAGGTGGGAGGAAGGAAAAGAAAATGGAGAAGAAGAGAGAGAAAGGGGAAATAGGAGAGAAGGAAAAAAAAAAAAACAAGGCCATGATTATTCTTGGAAGTTGGAAGAAGGGTAGGGTTAGCAATGAGGCGAGATTGGGGCAAGGACTTGTAATCCTCGTCCCTGCCCTATTATACGTTTTGGAGAGTCGGGATCGAGGTCAGGAAATCTCGTGGAGAAAAATTTTGCATTTATATTTATATTTTTAATTAATTACTTATTTAAAATAAATTCAAATTTGGTATTTAGGTTGAAATTATAAATATTTTAGATAAAAATTATTATATTATTATTTGAGTTATTTATATTAATAATTAAAAGAATACTTTAGATTTTTAATGTAAATTTAATAAAAAGTTAAAATTAATTATATTATGAAATGAAATTTAAAAATAAAAAAAAAACAAATAGGAAGCTACTGTAGTATATTAATTTCATAAAAAAAAGATAGAAGAAAAATTAATATAAGTTATTGTTATATATATTAAAGAATAGTAAAAATAATATATATATATAAAAAAATATTCAGGGATAGGACACTAGTAAAGGAATTAAATATGACATATAATAATAAAACATATATCACACGTATATTTAAAATAAAAGTTAATGGACCGGGATAAGACACTAATAAAGTAATTAGATAGCTAATTATTACATTAATAAAAAAAGCCATCCGGTTTGAACAAGTGAACTGGGCCTTGAACCGCTGGAACCAAGCCATAAACCGGTCCAACCAGTAACAGAACCGCCCTCAAACCACTTGAACCGAGTGAACCACGAGTGAACGAGGGAAAATTCTCTACCAAGCGTTGCGATGCTACGGGGAATTTTCTTCATTTTTCACTCGGAGCGTCGTAATGCTAGGGCACAACGTCGCGATGCTACTGTGTAGTTTGCTACTCTACAGAAACGTTCTCCCTCGAACTGACATCTAAAAACAACTCTAAATCACCATAAAACCAACGGGAAGCATCACGAACAACTCAAAACTAAATACTTACAGACTCTATAGCAATTATCCCTAAAAAACATGGGCCTTTACAATCAAATTATAAACATAAAACCATAAATTTATGCCCTATCCCGAAAACATCCATTAACAAACCACATTCATCATAAAAAGTCATTTATCACATGAATCGAAACACATAATGCAGAAATTTAAACCCCACCATTACTGTAAAAATTAATTAAAAAAATTTACAACTTGGGATTAACACCAACGCTCTAACACCAATTGAAGGAACCCCAGTGAGGGGAACCTTGAGCAGAAGCGAGATCAACCTAAATCCCAATTCTTTATGGAAAAACAATTTTATAGGGAGGAAGTACAGATCATGCATTTATCAAATTAGCACAACATGCTAAGTTAAAAGGAAAAGAAAAGGATTTTAGTATTTTTAGAAAACCTACCTTTGAAGACCTTCTTCACACGAAACCTTCGAATTCCAATTAACACTATCACTTGGAAACCTCAATAACTATAGGGTTGAGAACCTAGGAGTGTGTAGGGCTATGGTGATTTTGGTTTGAGGGAAGAAGAATTTTGTGAAAGGATGCAAAATTGGGAAAAATTGAGAACTCTTCTCTGTGCTATTTTTTTTTTGTTCCTCACTCTCCTTTCTTGCAGAAGGAAGATGAAGACCAGCAACCAGCCAAACCACGTCTTGTGGTGGAGATAAAGAGGGAACACCCTCCCTATAATTAATTTTAAAATAAAATTAAAATTGATTATTAAAAAAAAAGTAAAATAAATTATTAATTAATTTATTTAATATATATTCATATGATGTAACTACGGAGTTAGATGTATTGTCCACTCATAGTAAGACTATAATGTATTGTTCATTAGAGGAATCAGTGGTACTTAAGAAGTTAGATGTAACTACGGGGGCAAAACGGTAAATTGGTCCAGCTGTACTTACGAGCGATCTGTGAAGGGTTATCGTACTGTTGATTAGTTATACCCAATGGACACAGAAATATGAAGGAACTCATATACAAGAGTACATTCGAGCGGAAGCGGACCTTTCAAAAGACACTATGACAGAATTACCACATTTACATTCAAACAAACAAATATGCATTAAACTATAAATTACCGGCATGCTTTAAGATTCAATAACAAGAGAACAAGAAAAACTTACCAGTTGAAGAACTTTTCTTCAGCAAAACAGGCTTCTCTTGCTCTCGCTGGAACGTCAAGCCAATCGCCAACAACACCACCGGTTGTTTACCACGAATGACCTCCACATGAACAAAAGAAGATGGGGACGACACCACCACTTGGAACCCTTAGTATTCTCGGTGTGAGAATCTAAAGAGTGGGATCTGTTGGGATTTGGCAGAGGACAGGAGGAGAGGAAGATCGTATACAACGATCAAGCAAGTGGGAGAAAGCTTAGTCTATCGTATAGACAAAATGCCTGATCGTTTAGATGAAGTACACGATCGTGTCGTAAAAAGGCAGCGATCGTCTATACGATCGTTTAGTAAATGCTCAGCATTAGCGATCATTTAGTAAAATGTAGGCGATCGTTTAGAAGATGGCGCGCGTGTGTAAGCGATCGTGTAGTAAAATTCGAGCTATCGTATGGTCTCCTAATTTACTAAGCGATAGACAGCAAAAACTTTGTGAGCAAATAACCGTGATCTTTTGCAAACTGAAAACGGTTTTCATTTTATTCTTTAGTTACGAAAACTGATTGGAACCTCCCACTAATGTACGGTTACGGAGAAAACGACGTGCACAATTATCCCATAATTGTCAAATTAAAATAATAAATATAATCCTCTTATATTCATTAACCTATAGTTTAATATCACATATCAACCATAGTGTTTTCTCCTCCACTAGATATAAATCATATTTATATCCATTTTCCTCCAATTAATGTATCTCATACATAAAGTCAATTATATCATATATAATTAACCAGTTCAATCATATCATATATAATCAAACTCCCTTTTGTCAGTTCGAATATTTCAAACTAACCCAAAAACTTATTCTTAACTTGAATCCATTGAGCTACCAAGGGGACCTTATGGACCTATGGCTAAAGCTCCAACGGTACGTGAATAGCTGACTAAACTATTTAGCCACGAGATCCACCATCTGTTAACTGCCAGGCATTCCACTAAAGATCGACAGCTGAACTTTCCTTACCACAGATATATTTCTGTCTCCATCGGATATAACCAATCAACAGTATGATAACCCTTCACAGATGCTCGTAAGTATAGCTAGGCTAATTTATCGTTTTGCCCCTGTAGTTACATCTAATTCCTTATGTACCATTGATCCCTCTAATGAACAATACAACATAGTTCTACTATGTGTGGACACCTCTCGAGCCATGAGAAGGTGTGTGGCACCACATCGTTCAATCCCTGGGATCGGCCTTTAAGGGATCAATCTATCTACTTACCTCTGCTTTAAGGAAGGAGTGAATTTCATCTTGTGTAGCTGAGTTCTCAGCTCCCAAATAAGACGAATCCTCAAAGTGGTAGGTTTGAGTCAGCGACCTGGCCACTCGCACCCATGTAAATCAAAGAACCGCTCTCAAAGGTAGGAGTTCCCAACTCACTCAGTATTAAGGTCATGTTACCTATGATCATCCTAGTGAAGTGAAGTCTCTGTCATGAACGACGTTATATAACGAGACGTTAACACTTCGTGGTCAAGTCTTATACAAACTCTTTGTATAGGCCACCCCCACTCGCACATCCCCACATGAATGATCAGGATTAGACCATCTGTAGCAAGTTACAATACTTGTAACTATTCCACAAAGCGGGTCACATCCGTAACATTACCAGGATAAGGTTTTCCTCTTATATCCATATACTACAGACCATTTTGATTATCACTTAAGACATGATCCACTTGTATGTCACCACATATATGCTTAAGTTACATAATGAAAACCAGAGATTTTAGTTTATTGGTTTATGGTAAAGCAAATAAAACATCTAATGTTCAAAGATAAGCAATGAAGAAAATATCATATATTATATATCACAAACGTTCGTACAAAAGTGTGTTTACAAACTACAGAACACGAAAGTTTAGGGCATCATCTCCAAAAATCTCCCATTTGTCCTAAAGCGAGTGGGGTGTAGAAAAACTAGTACAAAACAATAAACTAGGGCACTAAGGCCTAGTACAATAAAATCTCCCACTTGCCCTAGTAACGTTGTGGACGGTCCCGTAGACCCATGCTCTGAAGGTGACCCTTAAACCCTAGCCATGAGAGCTTCGTAAATGGGTTAGCAACGTTGTGCTCCGAAGCGATCTTTGTGACTATCACGTCCCCTCGATGTACTACCTTGTGGATCAGATGATACTTTCACTCTATGTGTTTGCCGCACCTGTGACTCCTGAGCTCTTTGGAGTTCACCACAGCACCATTACTGTCACAATAGAGGGTGATGGGTCATGACATGTCTAGAACAACTTCTAGCTCTGTCAAGAACTTCCTGAGGCAAACGGTCTCCATAGCAGCTTCGCAAACCGCTACGTACTCGGCTTACATAGTGGAGTCGGCGATGCACTTCTACTTAGTGCTTCGCCATACTACTGCTCCTCCATTAAGAGTAAAAACTTACCCTGAAGTGGACTTTCGAGAGTTCTTATCAGTCTGAAAGTCGGAATCCGTGTATCCAGTAAGGATCAAATTCCTAGGTCCATACACTAGCATGTAGTCTCTCGTTCTCTGAAGATACTTGAGGTGTTCTTAACTGCAGTCCAGTGACCCTGGCCTGGGTTAGACTGATACCTACTGACTATTCCCACAGCATAGTAGATGTCTGGCCTAGTATAGAGCATCGCGTACGTCAAACTACCAACGACAGATGCATATGGGACCCGTCTTACTCCTCAACCTCTTAAGGCGTCTTAGAACACATGTCCTTAAACAATGTGTCTCCATGCCTGAACAGCAGTAGGCCTCTTTTGGAGTCCTACATCAAGTACTTGAGCAACAGCTTGTCACTGTACGATGCTTGAGACAGCGCTAGCACTTTGTTCTTACGATCCCGAAAGATCTGTATTCCCAGAACAAATTGAGCCTCTCCCAAATTTTTCATTTGGAATTGGGTTGCTAGCCAGTTCTTAACTGCAGTCAGTAGACCTATATCATTCCCAATGAGTAGGATATCATCTACATACAACACTAAGAAAACTACTGAATCGTTGACGATTTTCTTGTAAACACAAGGTTCATCACACACTCACGCAACACACACCTTCCGGTGGTTTGTTACAAGCTTCATATCTCTAATCCACATGACTAAGTATGCGATACTCTAGCAATCTTACTAAGTGATGCAATGAAAGTTAAGGGTGCTAAGTAAAGAAAGATGGAGATGGAATCGAAGAAAACACAGAAATGCATTGAACACATAATGTATTAATTCCTTAATCAAAAAATGTAATACAATACAATATAAGAAAAGAAGAGAAAATGAAATGACCAGCTAGAAGCAATGTCTTACTTCCAGCGGATGTGGGTCAAGGATGTTGGTGGTGCCATGGAAGAGTGGTGGAGCTGACTCTCCCAAGATCTAGCTCCGGTCGAAGGCTCCAGTTGTCACTCGAAATGGAGGAAGAAGATGAAGAACTCTCAAGCTTTCTTCTCACGCATTAGTCTGGATTGTTGGGAAAAACCCTGGATGCATTGAAATTATACTCCTCGGCTTCTTTATATAGAGCTTGGATCGTTGGCAACATTAATGGACTGCTCTGATTCTGACATTCGCAGTGTGTTTAGTCTTTTTTGAATCTCTGCTGCTAACGACGTGGTAGGTGAAATGTCAACATCATCTTTTGATTTTCCCGAGATATGCGTTGATGCGTTCATTCCACCAACCTTGCATTGATCTCATTAGTATGCGTTATCGTGTAGCTGCAATCATGTAGTGACCGCATTCGCTTAATACCGCAACTCTACACGATGACCGCAATCGCTTGACGAGCGCAACTCCCATGCGATGGACGTATGTGGCTGATTACCGCAACACCCATGCATTGATCGAACGCGTTCGTCTTTGAGATGGAGAGTTTATGCGTTGTCAGAATATGCTGAACGAAGATAACACGTTTGTGACAGAATACGTCCCATGCATTGACAGAATATGCGGAGAAACTCTCTATCGCAAAGAATTCCTAACATAATTGTTTGTGACAGAATACGTCCCAGAGTTTCTCTGAGATTCATCATGCTGAACGACGCAAGCTCATTTTCTCATGAATTCCTAACATAATTTCCGCATATTCTGCTTAACAGCCCTCATAATTCTAAATAAAAGGCCTAAGATGACATGCATTTCTGCATGTCATCACCACTCGCACCCATACAAATCAAAGGTCTGCCCTCAAAGGCAGGAGTTCCCAACTTAATCAGGATTAAGATCATGTTACCTATGGTTATTCTAGTGAAGTGAAATCTCTGTCATGAACGAAGTTATATAACAAGACGTTAACACTTCGTGGTCAGGTCTTATACAAACTCTTTGTATAGGACGTGCCCGCTCACACGTCCCTACATGAATGATCAGGATCAGACCATCTGTAGTAAGTTACAACACTTGTAACTATTCCACAAAGCGGGCTGCATCCGTAGCGTTACCAGGATAAGGTTTTCCTCCTATATCCATATACTACAGACCAGTTTGGTTATCACTTAAGACATTATCCACTTGTATGTCACTACATACATGCTGAAGTCACATAATGACAACCAGGGATTTTAGTTTATTGGTTTGTAGTAAAGCAAATAATACATTTAATGTTCAAAGACAAGTAGTGAAGAAAATATCACATATTATATATCACAAGCGTTTGTTCAAAAGTGTGTTTACAAACTACAGGATACGAGAGTTTAAGGCATCATCCTAACAATATCTGTAGTGAGAAGAGTGCAGTTATCGGTCTTTAGTGGAGTGTCCGACAGTTAACGGATGGTGGATCTCGTGATTAAAGAGTTTAGTCAGCTATTCACGTACCATTGGAGCGTCAAGCTACAGGTCCATAAGATCCCCTTGGTAGCTTAATGGATTAAAGTTGAGAATCAATTTTTGAGTTAGTTTGAAGTGTTCAAATTAATAAGAGGGAGTTTGATTATATATGATATAATTAAACTAGTTCAATTATATGTGATATAATTGATATGATGTATGAGATACATTAATCGGAGGATTTTGATATAAATATGATTTGTATTGAATAAAGGAGAAAAGAACTATGGTTTGAATATTACATATGATGTGATATTAAAACTATAGGTTATAAATATAATATGACAAGTTAGTTATTATATTTATTTAATTAAAACGATTATGTGATAATTATTGGTGGTTTCTCCTTTAACCGTGCATGAAGTGGGACGTTATGTTCAGTTTTCATAACTGAAGAATAAAATGAAAAATGTTTTAATTTTGTAAAATATTGCTTCATTAAGTGCTTTTATTGATCCTTTAATTGACGAGAGACTACACGATAGCCTTCTAACTGCTAGCCTAAACGATCGTGTAAAGCAGTTTTTACTAAACGATCATGTAGATGATCTAGCGTGATTGACTAAGCGATCACGTGCCAAGCGAGATTTACTAAACGATCTTGTAAATGATCAAGTGTATTTTTCTAAACGATCGTGTACTTAGCGAGATTTACTAAACGATCAAGCATAAAAAGTGTATGCGATAGACATTACATTCTCCCACTTGTTTGATCGTATAGTTCGATTGTTACTTCCTCCATTCCTCTACCAAATCCAACAGAGCCCATATCTCCTGGATTTTCACTCCGAGAATACAAGGTTGCCGAGTGGTGGTGTCTAAGGGTGTTTGTTTGCGGAGAAGATTGTTTGTGATCTAAGCGACAGTGAGAGATTGGGTAGGCGTTCTAAGCGACAGCGAGAGGTTGTTGTTCCAGTGATCACGAGAGCGAGAGAAATTAAGAAGAAACGTTCTTCAAAGGTATGTCTCTCATTTCTTTTGTTTTTAATTATGAAAGCATGTTGTAATTTGTTAGAAGATGCATAAATGTTCTATATGTTTGTGAATGCCTTTAATTCTGTCATAATGGACTTGGAAAGATCTTGCTTCCACTCATGGATTCTCTTGAATAAGACCTTAGCCGTGAGTGCCTTTGTAAGCATATCAGTAACATTATGCTTCGAAGATATATGCGTGACGATCAAGTCCTTTCGATGTACAATCTTTCGGATGAGATGATACTTCCGCTCTATATGCTTCCCGCGCTGTGACTTCTAGGCTCTCGAGAATTAGCCACAACACCATTATTATCACAATAAAGTGTGATGGACTTTGACATGTCTGAAATGACTTCCAGATCAGTCAATAATTTCCTGAGCCAAACAGCTTCCTTAGCAGCATCACAAGTCGCTACATACTCAGCCTCCATGGTGGAGTCAGTTATGCACCCTTGCTTGGTGCTTCTCCAAACTACTGCTCCTCCGTTAAGAGTGAACACTGATCTTGATTTGGATTTCCTAGAATCCTTCTTAGTCTAAAAATTAGAGTTCGTGTATCCTGTAAAAATCAAATCCTTAGAACCATACACGAGCATGTAGTCCCTCAGGTTTCGTATATAATATCACATACATCAGGCTGCCAATAACCGATGCATAGGGGATCCGTCTCATCTTCTCAACCTCTTGAGGTGTCTTAGGACACTGTTCCTTAGACAAAGTAACTTCGTGCCTGAAAGGCAATAAGCCCTTCTTGGAGTTCCTGAGACAGTGCTAGCATTTTATTCTTTCGATCTCGAAAGATCTGAATATCCATAAGATTTGATCGCGATATGAAATCTTATGTTCCAAGATCGAGATGCTTTTTTCAGTCCATAAATGGATTAATTAAGCTTACAAACCTTTTGCTCTTGACCTTGGATTATGAATCCCTTGGGCTGCACCATATAAATGGTCTCCTTAAAAGCAGTCTTGACATCCATTTGCCAAATCTCATAGTCATAATATGATACTATGAATAAGAGGATCCGGATAGACATCAATATGGCAACAGACGAGAAAGTCTCCTCATAGTCGACTCCCTCTACCTGGGTATAACCCTTTGCCACCAGTCTAGCTTTGAATGTTTGCACCTTCCCATCAACACCCCGTTTCCTCTATTAGATTCATTTACAATCTATAAGTTTAACCCCATCAGGTTGATTTATAAGATCCCAACGAAATTGAAGTACATAAACTCCATTTTGAGATCCATGGCTTTGATCCATTCATCTCTATCAACATCCTCTATTGCCTTCTTGTAAGACAATGGATCCTCACTTCGCCATCAACTACCATAACTAGGATTTCAGTTAAACCCATATAACGAATAGGTGGGTTCGTAACCCTTCCATTACATCGAGGCTCCCTCAACATTTGAGGTGGATTTGACCTACTAGATGAACCTATTTCAATAACTCTTGTTGAGGTACTAGGTTCTTCAACAACTGTTGTTGAAGATTCAATAGTTTCTTTGGAAATCTCATTCAACACGATTTTACTTTTGGGTCTGTGTTCCCTGATGTGGTTTTCCTCAAGAAAAATAGCATTTTTCGATACAAATACTTTGTTTTCTTTAGGATCAAAGAAATAATCACCTCTTGTTCCCTTAGGGTAGCCTACAAATAGGCACAACCTCGAACGTGGTTCCAATTCTTTAGGATTAATCTCAAGCACATGTGTTGGGCAACCTCATATTCTGAAATGACGTAAACTAGCTTTACGACTATTCCATAACTTCAAAGGTGTTCTGATAACACTCTTGGAGGGAACGCAGTTCAGGATGTATGTTGTAGTCTCCACTGCATAGCCCCAAAACGAGTTAGGTAAGGAAATATAACTCATCATCATTTTGTTGAGGTGTACTAGATCCTGGAAGTTGGGATACTATTCCATGTTTTATTATATAGTTCTGGAATGTTAAATCCATAAACTCTCCACCTCGATCAGATCGAAATATTTTGATCGTTCTATTTAATGCATTTTCAACTTCAACCTTGAATTCTTTGAACTTATCAAAAGATTCAGACTTATATTGTATTAAATAAATGTACCCATATCTTGAATAATCATCAGTATAAGTGATGAAATATTCATAACCTCCCTTAGCTTTTACATTCATCAGACCACAAAGGTCTGAATGTACTAGCTTTACAAGTTCTTTGGCCCTATAACCTTTTCTAGTAAAAGGCCTTTTAGTCATCTTGCCTTCAAGGCATGACTCACACACAGGTAAAGAATTTTCTTCTAACTTGCTTAGAAGTTAATTATTCAACAACCTCTCAATCCTATTAAGATTAATGTGTCCTAGTCTTAGGTGCCAAAGTTGGGCATTTTCCTTAGGAGAAATTCTAAGTCTTTTATGTTGAGTTTCAACAGTTTTAAACATCTCTATGTTATGGAGCGCATTTGTTGAGCATATACAAATTGTTCTCTAGTTTTGCAGAACATATATCAACACCATTCTTTGTAATAAACACTTTATTGAGAGAAAAGTTGATTTGATAATAATGTTCTGATAAATACTTTACAGAAACTAAGTTCCTTTTTAAATCAGGAACAACATATACATAATTCCGAATGAGAAATTTGTTCTGTAAAGTCAACCAGAGATCTTCCATTGCCACAGCTAAGACGACGTGCTCAGTTTCAACTCGCATCGTCATCTCACCAGCATCAAATTGCCACCAGGAACTAATTTCCTGAAATGAAGAAAAAACATGATTAGTGGACCTAAAGTCAATAATCCATGCAGAATCATCATTTTCCACTAAACATGTTTCTAAGACAAGCAAATCACATTTACATTTTTTGGCCTTCTTCTTTTCCACCAAATATCTAGGGCAGTTCCTCTTCCAGTGCCCATCCTGGTTGCAATGCAAACATTTTCCTTTGTCAACCCTGACTTGTTGTATACCCATTGGTTCAATAACTCCTAAGTTAGCAACAACCTTCATCTTTCCACCCCTTTTCTTCTTCTACTTTTTGGTGCTGGAGGAAAAAGGTACAGATTTAGTTCCAGAGGTCGAACCTTTGTGGAACTTTTTAGAAGATGAAACAACATTTGCTTCACCCTTCTTCTCCTTTCTTTTCAACAATGATTGGAAAGTCTGTAGCTTGTTGAGTAGGATTGTCAGGTTGTAGTCAATCCTGTTCAAAACAACATTGCTACGGAAGTATAGGAAACTTTCAAGTAAAGATTCCAGTATAATGCTAACTTGGTTGGCCTCATCAATGCTTGACCCATTCATCTCCGCCACGTTAAAGTTAATCATCATGTTGAGAACGTGTTCTCGAATGGATGCCCCCTCTTGCATACAGACATTGAAGATGTACTTTAGGGTGTTGTGTCTGAGCTGTGCAGACGGTTTTCCGAACATTCCTTTTCAGGGACTCCATGATCTCACAGGTTGTGAACATGAGCTCATGCTTTCTGGCCAAGACTTCATTAAGGCTTGCCAAGATATACGCTCGGGCCTTCTCGTTTGCCCATATCCAGTGCTCATATGCTTTTTGAACGTTTCGAGGAGCATTAGGAGGTGGAATGGGAGGACACTCCTCCATCAAGACAAAACGCAGGTCATCAATGATTAAAATAGTATTGATCGTGTTTTTTCAACTAGTGTAGTTCTCGCCAGTTAATTTATTGGTGGCAAGTAAACTAAGTGTAGCGATAGCCATTTAAAATTTTCTGAAAAAGAACGAACTTATTTTAGTCTACTTGCATTATATCACTTTTAGAAAACCAATTAAGTTTAGCAAAATAGTCTAGTGTACCATAGACTATTTTGCAACGATGCTTAAGTGAGGCAGGACAAAAGTCATCGTAGGGTGATCAAGTGCCCTTTCACTGAAATGAGACATTCTCAACCATTAGACAGAAACAACTCCTTGTAACTGTAATTAATAGTCACCATTGTTTGGTTCAGAATTTGTTAACATCCTTAACAATTCTATGTAAATGTAGTCCCTCATTTTAGGTTCTAGAGTCCCACCCCAATGAGCCAACCATAAGGAAAAACCGATTGGAACAAGAGACTAAAGTAACCCTATCCATTTTTGGAGATCAAATAAAGCGTCATGCAATACAACCATCCTTTAGGGGGACACCCATGATGCCACGAGGCGATGTATGAAACTTTATTCAATCTAATGAGAGAGACCGAGGGATGTGTTGTCACGCATTCCGCTTTCACTTACTATAAACACTCTCTTCATTCACCTTGGTATTAACCTACCCAAATACCACTTGTATGGGGACACCCATGGTGCCTCAAGGACGAGAGTAGATCTTATGGTGTGAACTTTTAGGGAGAAACGTGTAGAGGCAAAACTGAAGTATCATATACCTCATTTTCCTCCCACTGAGTGTTCTACTTAGGGTTAATTAACTCAAGATTAATTTGCTAAAAAGCAACTCGTCTTTGATGATTAAACAACTTTGACCCAAGTCTCATTAAACTCTTTAATAGACTTTCATCAAACTTGCATGCATATTACAAATCTATCTAATTCACCTTTCAAAGTAGGTTCCCTGGTAGGGGTGCAACGTTTCCATCGACTTAAGTACCTCGGCCTAGCTAGAATCCGCCTTAGACAAAAGGTCCCTTAAAAAATGATTATAACTGAAGGTTTGCATGCAACTCTTTATTATTGATTTTAAGTCTAATTTCATTTAATATTACAATTATAAGTAAATGAAACAATTAAAACTAACTATTGCATGCTAGACATACATAAGTTATTTATAACATTTATAAATTAACCTAAGGTAATGTCATGCTTCATGCAATATTTATTCATTACTAATATATAACATTTATGTAACTAAATAATGAATCATGCTATAACATACATTCCATAGAACCATGCTATAATATAAATGATGCATGGATATGCTGTAATGCATGCATACATATACTATAACTCTTATATTATATGATGCATGAGCATTCTTTATGTAATTTAAATCATGCATACTAATAGATTATACCACTTATAATATAAACTAATGCATGAAAATAAATGCATAACCTATGGTATGTTTTAAAACTATATGACATACATTATGACATATAATAAAAACATACATCACATGTATATTTATACTAAAAGTTGATGGATTGGGATAGAACCTCTCTAAACAAGAAATTAAAAGGCTAACTATTACAAGAACTGAGTCAACCGGTTCAGAACAAGTGAACTGAGTCTTGAACCGTTCACCTCGAACTGCTCCACAAAGAACACCTTGTAGCTAATTGTGTAGTAAACGCACCATGAGTCGAGCAGCTATGCATCGAGTATGCAACACTATGCGACCGCGTAGCTAATGACTATGCGATGAGCATGATAGTCTACGCGATCGTGTAACACGCAAGCAAGCATTGAGTATCCAATACCGCGCGATCGTTCAACGAGCGAGCGCCTATGCCTTCATGTAGCCAATGCAACACAATCGTGTAGCAAAACCTACATGATCGTGTAGCATTAGCTATGCGATCGTTTAACAAATGCTACACGATCGTGTGGGAAACTCTACATGATCACATAACAAAAGCTATCCAATCATTTAGCTCTAGCTACACGATGCGGTAACCTCTGTTTCGTCTTCTCTATCGAAACTCTAAACTGCAACCCTTCTTTGAAGCTTCACGAGCGACTCAAAACTAACAAATTTACAGACTCGATTGCAATGTTTAATGCCAAAAAACGCAGGGACCTTTTATAAACCAACTTTGTAAATTTAAAGAAAGCCTTAAACTGAAATTTCTTCCTGAAACATCCATCAACAATACATCCACAAACATTTATCACATAAATGCAATGCAGATTATAAAATCCACTAGTACTGCAAAAGAATTCAATACAAGAATGGAATTTGGAATAAAAAACCAACAACCTGTCTCTGATACCAATTGAAGGAACTCTTATGAGGAGAACCTTGAGCGGAAGCGGATCGTCCAAATTTCATTAATTATCGAGCATTAAGTTTACAGTAAACATACAAGTGATATGCATTTAAAATAAATTAAGCATGCTATATAAGAAAAAGGATTTCAATGGAATCCTTGGTATTCTCGGGGTGAGAACCCAGGATTGTTGGACTTTTACTATTTTGGTTAGGAAGGAAAGTTTAGGTGGAGAAGGAAGAAGAATGAGAGCTTTCACATAAGGCAAACTTACAAAATTTTTCTGTAGAAACTCTCTTAATTGTTCAGCCAAATTGCAAATCGTTAAGGAAGAAGAAAAACAAATTTCTTTTATTCCTTTTTCAATAAAATAATAACCGCCCCACTAAAGTGAGTGGACAGAAAAGATGGGGAATGGAGTTGTAACTCCCTTCTTTTTATTCAAATAATAATAATATAATATAAATAAATATGATAACCAACTTATCATATTATATTTATATTAAATTATATGTTATATCAAATATAACATATAAACTATAGTTGTAATATTGTATCACATACAGTATAAACTATAGTTGCTTTTTTCTACTATATGACATTTAATATAAATCATATTTATATTAACTTTAACAACAATGAATCTCATTCATAAAAAATATATTTGAATCTCATTCAAATATATATTTCCTCCCATTAAACTATACTATATCAAATACATTATGACAATTATATCATATATAATTGAAACAATTTAATTATGTCATATATAATTAAATCTCTCAATTAATTTGAACAATTTAAATTAACCCAAAAACTGATTCTCAACTAAATTCTTTTGAGCTACCAAGGGACCTCATGAACCTATAGCTTGAAGCTCCAATGGTACATGAATAATTAATTAAACTCTTTAATTACATTATTCACTATCCGTTAACTGTCGGGCACTCCACTAAAGATCGACAGCTGCACTCTTCACACTACAAATATATTTATGTGTCCATTAGATATAACCAATCAACAGTACGATGAACCTTCACAAATTGCTCGTAAACACAACTGGGTCAAATTACCATTTTGCTCCTGTAGTTACTTCTAACTTCTTAAGTACCACGGATCCCTCTAATGAACAATAGATCATAGTTCCACTATGACTAAACCCCTCTCGGGCCAGGAAAGGTGTGGTACCACATTTTCAAGACCCAGAATTAGCCCTTAAGGGAGAATTTATCTACTTACCCCTATTTCGGAGAAGGAGTGAATTCCATCTTGTGTAGCTATGTTTCCAGCTCCCCAAGCAGACGAATCCCCAAAATGGTAGGCTTGTTGAGTCGGCGATATGACCACTCCCACCCATACAAATCAAAGGACTACCCTCATAGGCTCCTTTCACAACTCACTCAGGATTCAAGTCATATTATCTATAGTCATCCTGGTGAAATGTAAGTCTCTATTATGAACGGTGTTATATAATAAGATTAAACATTTTGTGGTCTGGTCTTATACAAACTCCTTCGTATAGAATATCCTCGCTCGCAATTTAATACATAAATGATCAGGATTAGATCATTTGTAGTACTTTACAATAATTATAACACCTACAAAGCGGGTCATACTCGTAGTGTCACCAGGATAAGGTACCCAACCTTATCCATATACTACAAACCATTCAGATTATCACTTAATGATCTGCTCATATGTCTCCACATACATGTTTAAGTTACAAAGATAACCTTGGATATTAGTTTATTGGTTTGTGGTTAATGCAGTTAAAATATCACATATTTTATAGACAAAGTGAATAAAATACCATATATTTTATTAATTACATAAAGAGTTTGCTCATATAAAGTTTACAAACTATAGAACCCTACGAGATTTAGGGCATTAACTCAATATAAACTTGTAAAATAGTATGCTTTAGAGAAAGGAAAGAACCATTTTCACCTTTGTAGATTTTCAAGCTCATAGAACGATCTTCCTTCTCGATATTCCAATGAACTCCTCCAATGATCTTGAACACGAATGTCTTTTCGAACAATCTTGAACACAACCACGAGAATAACCTTGTTATTCTCAAGGATTCCAATAGAAGGATAGGTGATATCCAACTATTGAAAGAGGGTGAGGAGAAAAAACCTTTGGGAGAGTAGAGAGGATTTATTTTTATGGCTTAGGGAAAAATTTGCACAATGAATACTTTTTCCCAAAAGGGCCATAAGGAAGACTTTATATAAAGAAGAGTCAACCCCCTTCTCCAAGTCTTTTTCAAATTTTCCTTGTGCATATTAATTAAATAAAACTTATTTAATTAATTAGCACATTAATTAAATAATTATTTATACATTAAATCTAATTTAACACACACACACACACACACACACACACATATATATATATATATATATAATTATCATAAATATCGTATGTCTATGTGTAACACCTCTCTATTTATTAGTTAATTCTTTGTGAATCTAACTTGAATCAATTATTTTAATCTTAATCAAATGTTTCTTTCCAACTTAATTTGAATTATAGATCACATCCATAATCAATTTCATATTAATCATATTAATATACAATTTCCTCAAATTGATTTGAACAATTCAAATCATTCCTCTTTAATATCCTTTTGTGAGCTAACAAGGGGACCTAGTGGACTTGTAGAAGCTCCAACAATATGAGATTAATTGGCTAAACTCATTAACCAAGTTAATCATGTTGGGATTGATGCCTTAAATCTTGTGGGTTCTATAGTTTGTAATTGTAATATACAGCATGATACTACAAATAATCAAGGAGAAATGCTACACACATTTGTAGACTCATCGCCAAGGTCCTTCATCACGAACGCTCGAACACAGCAAATTCGAATGCTCGTCCAACACGACCGCTACACTGCACGAACACACACTTGAACTCAGCGATCATCTTGATCACGAACACCCCAACAGCACAAACAGCCTCCATAGGACCTCGACGATGTCGAGTTGAGTATGACACTACCAAGAAGGCTACCTTGGTATTCTTGGTGTGAGAATCCAGAGGGTGGGATCTATGTGGACTTGGTTTGAGGCAGAAGATGGAGGAAAAAAAAATCGTATAAACGATTGAGCAAGTGGGAGAAGGATGAACCCGTCGTATGCCCAATTGTTTAGCAAAAGCTAAACGATCGTTTAGCTCATCGCTTAACCGCATGTCTGTCGCTTACAAATACTACACGATCGTTTAGCTCGCTCCAAGTTATCGTGTAAATTTTATTTACTTGATAACTTCCGTGAGATTTCGAGAGAGAAAAAAATATGACTAAAATTACAAAATTATGAAAATAGGAAAATATAGGAAATTATGGAATTATAAAATCACAAAATTTTCAACATTAGTAAAATTGGGAAAACAATTTTCCTTTTATCTCACGGTTACCATGAAACCACCAATAACCTCCCACTCAATTGGTTATTAGAGAAAAAGATTTAATTATCCAATAATTAATATTATTATAAATACAAATGATAACCAACTTATCATACTATATTTATAACCTATAGTTTTAATATTTCATCTCATGAAACATATAAACCATAGCTCTTTTTCTATTCCATGCTACTTAATGTAAATCTCATTTACATTAATCCACTAGATGTATCTCATACACTATATCATATATAAACAAATTACCTCTTGTCAATTTGAACATTTCAAATCAACACCAAGAACTGATCCTCAGCTGAATCCATTGAGCTATTAAGGGGACCTTATGGACCTGTAGCTCAAAGCTCCAATGATACGTGAATAACCGACTAAACTCTTTAGTCACAGGATCCATCTTCCGTTAACTGCCAGGCACTCCAATAAAGACTGACAACTGAACTCTCCTTACTATAGATATATTATGTGTCCATCTTAACCAATCAGCGGTGCGACAACCCTTCACATATCGCTCGTCGACAAATAACCGTTATGCCCTTATAATTACATCTAACTCCTTAAGTACCACTGATCCCTCTAATGAACATAAGTCATAGTCCTACTATGACTGAGTCTTCTCTTCCAAAGAGAAGTTATGGCCACTATGTTCAAGCCCCGGAATCAGCCCTTAAGGGAGCAATCTCTCTACTTATCCCTGTTTCAGGAAAGAAGTGAATTCCATCTTGTGGATTGAGTTCCCAACTCTCAGATTAGAAAAGTCCCCAAAAAGGTAGGCATGTTGAGTTAGCAATCTGGCCACTCTCACCCATACTAATCAAAGGACTGCCCTCAAAGCCAGGAGTTTCCAAAACGCTCAGGATTGAGGTCGTGTCACCTATGGTCGTTTAGGTGAGATGTAAGTCTTTAGTATCAACGACATTATATACAGAGTCTAGTCATCTCGTGGTCCGATCTTATACAAACTCTTTGTATAGGACACCTTCGCTCGTACATCTCTACATGAATGGTCAGGATCTACCATCTATAGTAGTTTACAACACTTGCAAACCTCTACAAAGCAGGCCATATCCGTAGTGTCACCAGAATCAGGTATCTAACCTTAATCCTCATACTACAGACCTATTTAGGTTATCACTTAAGGCATGATCCACTTGTATATTGCATGTACATGCTTATGTTCACATAAGATAACCATGGAGCTTTGTTTATTGGATATGAGTAAATGCCAGAATGAAATAACATTTATTTTATTCATCAAACAATGTGTATTATTACAAACAACGAGATTCCGGGAGAATTAGAACACCAATCCCAACAATCTCTTGTCCTAATGACTTGGGAGACTAATGTACAATATAATAAAAAACATGTACAATATACAATAAACTAAGGCACATCTCAGTATCATCTCCCACTTGCCCTAGACAAGATGTCGCATGTCCCGCAGACCCGGACTCTCCAGGTAACCCTCAAACACTTTAGCCGTGACGACCTTTGTAAAGGGATTGACAACGTTGGGCTTCGATGCGATCTTCGTGACTATCATATCACCGCGATGCACAATCTCCCTGATTAGGTGATATTTTCGTTCTATGTGCTTAACTCGACGATGACTCCAAGGTTCCTTCGAATTTGCCACAACCCCGCTGTTATCACAATAAAGAGTGATAGGCAAATCCATATTTGGAACAACTTCCAAATCTGAAAGAAACTTCCTTAGCCAAACAACCTCTTTAGCTCCTTCACAAGAGGCTACGTATTCGGCTTCCATAGTGGAGTCCGCAATACATCCTTGCTTGATGCTTCGCCATACTATATCCCCTCTATTCAGAGTAAATACTGACCCCGATGTCAATTTACGAGAATCTCGATCGGTTTGAAAGTCAGAGTCCATGTATCCTGTAAGGATCAGATCCTTATCTCCATACACAAGCATGTAGTCCCCCGTTCTCCAAAGATACTCGAGGATCGTCTTGACCGTCGTCCAGTGATCAAATCCTTGATTATACTGATACCAACTGACAATCCCTACTGCATAGCAAATGTCGGGTCTGGCATACAACATTGCATACATCAAGCTTCCTACAGCAGAGGCATAAGGAATCCATCTCATCTCCTCAACTTCTTGAGGTTTCTTAGGAAATTGATCCTTAAACAGAATGATTCCATGCCTGAAGGGTAACAAACCCCTCTTGAAATCTTGCATCCTGTACCTGATCAACATTTGATCAATGTACGATGTCTGAGATAGGGCTAGCCATTTGTTCTTGCGATTCCGAATGATCTGGATCTTGAGAACATACTTTGCCTCACCCAAATCTTTCATTTGGAACTGGCCAGCTAGCCACTCCTTAATATCGGTCAGATACCCTACATTATTCCCAATGAGTAGGATATCATCCACATACGGTACCAGGAAAGCTATTGAGCAGTTGATGATTTTCTTGTATACACAAGGCTCATCAACATTCTGATCAAAGCCAAACGATTTGATAGTAGTGTCAAATCTGATGTTCCAAGATCTAGATGCTTGTTTCAGCCCATAAATGGACCTATTAAGCTTGCAAACTCTTTGCTCTTGATATGGAATTATGAAACCCTCTGTGAGTCATATAGATGGTCTTCTCAAGATTACCATTAAGAAAGGCAGTCTTGACGTCCATTTGCCATATTTCATAATCATAAAATGTGGCTATGGACAGGAGAATCCTGATAGACTCGAGCATGATAACAGGTGATAAAGTTTCCTCATAGTCAACTTCCTCACCCTGGGTATAACCCTTTGCCACGAGTCTAGCCTTAAAGGTTTGCACCTTTCCATTTACACCCCTCTTTCGCTTATAGATCCATTTACACCCAATAGGTTTTACCCCATCAAGTGGATCAACAAGCTCTCAGACGTTATTGAAGTACATACACTCCATTTCCTGGTTCATGGATTTAACCCATTCATCTTTGTCAACATCCTCTATTGCTTTCTTAAAAGACAATGAATCCTCAACCTCATCATTCATAATGATGTTTTGGGCTTTAGTCAAACCTATGTAGCAATCCAGTGGGTTCATAGCCCTCCCACTACGTCGAGGCAGTCTCAATGCTTGAGTGGTTGACTAGATGTTCTGACCTCAACAAATCTTGTTGATCTGTCGGCCTGTTCAAAAACTCTTATTGAACCCTTAGTAGTCTCAGTTTAACTGGAGATCTCATGTAAAACGAGCTTACTTCGTGGCTTATGATCCCTCATATGGTATTCTTCCAAAAAGATAAAATTTGTAGAAACAAACACTTTGTTCTTACTCGGATCATAGAAGTATCCACCTCTCGTTTCCTTAGGGTAGCCTACAAAGAGGCAAAACTTCGAACGCGGTTCCAACTTCTTTGGGTTAGTTACTAGCACATGTGTCGGACAACCTCAAATATTGAAGTGGCGTAAACTACCTTTACGGCCTCTCCATGACTCAAAAGGTGTTTTAGAAACACTTTTCGAGGGAACATTGTTTAGGATATAACATGCAGTCTCCATTGCAAAACCCCAAAACAAGTCTGGAAGATGAGCATAACTCATCATAGATTGAACCATGTCCAACAAGGTTTTGTTTCTTCTTTCTGATACACCATTTTTCTAAGGTGTACCAGGGTCCGAGAGTTGGGACGCAATCCTATATTCTATCATATAGTTCTATGATTGGAAGTCCATATACTCTCCACCACGATCAGATCGTACTGTTTTTATCGTCTTACCTAACAAGTTTTCAACTTCAGCCTTATACTCCTTGAACTTGTTAAGGGCTTCAGACTTACGTTGCATTAGGTAGAGATACCCAAATCTTGAATAATCATCTATGAAAGAGATGAAATATTCATACCCACCCAAGCTCTAACATTCATCAGACCACAGAAGTCAGAATGTACAAGCTCCAAGACTTCTTTGGCTCTGTAACCTTTTCTAGTAAAAGGTCGTTTGGTCATCTTGCCTTCAAGACATGATTCACATACCGACAAGGAGTTTTCTTCAAAACTCTTTAGAAGTCCACTTTTCACCAACTTCTCAATCCTATTGAGGTTGATGTGACCTAACCTAAGATGCCAAAGATGAGTGTTTTCCTTAGGAAAAACCTTTGGTCTTTTGTTGTCGTACTAAACATTTTAGTGTTAAACAAGGCTTTTATGACTAACGAGCTTAGTACATATAAGTTACTTTCAATTGAACCATAATCAATCTCCATTGCATTCTTGAAAATAAACACTTTATTCTCAGAAAAGAAGACAGTATAGCCTTGTTCAATGAGACAAGAAACCGAGATTAAGTTCCTCTTAATATGAGGAACTATAAAAACATTATCCAGTAACAGATAACGTTTCTTGTCAACAAATAACTTCAGCCTGCCTACAGCAATAGCTGAAACAACCTCACCAGTGCCGACTCGAATAGTCATCTCTCTCTGTGGCAACATTTTCTAGGAATTTAATCCTTGGTAAGAGGAATTGACATGATTGATAGCACTCGAATCAAGGATCCAAGCAGAATCATCATTCTCTACCAAACATGTCTTCAAGACAAATAAATCAGATTTACTGTCTTGTCGCCTCTTTTGGAGAGTAGTGGGATCAGTGTCAGAACAACTGACACTATTGGTTTTGTCATTCATCACTTTATGCTCGAAAAGTAAGAACTGACGTTCAAACAAATCTTCCAATGAGTCCATGATCTCACGTGCAATGACCATGTTCTCAACCCTTTTGGCCAAAACATGAGGTATGTTAGCCAAAATGTGAAGTCGAGCCAAATATGAGGTCGTTTGCATTAAGAACACTTCACGGTGCATTAAGGGTCGGGACTTGAAGACACTCCTCAATCATGACAAATATGAGGTCGTTTGCATTAAGAACACTTCACGGTGCATTAAGGGTCGGGACTTGAAGACACTCCTCAATCATGACAAATATGAGGTCGTTTGCCACAAAATACGTTTCACACGATTCTTTCCACTGTATGTAGTTGGTCATATTAAAAACACTAAATGGAAATACTAATGAGTTGCTAAAAAGAGAAAACATTGACCTACGTTAGGTTTTAAGTAAATACTCATTATAAAACAAAACAACATCCAATAAGGTTTTAGCAAAACTAATATGAACCTCGTGTGACATCTAATTTTGCAATGATGCTTTAAAGGTTTAGAAACAAGGCCGTCGAAGGGAGGTCAATTATGCCTCCACTGAATTGAGAAGTTCTCAACCAGTCATTAATACCAGAACAACTTTTGCTTCTATAACAACTAGCCATCATTGATTTGACCGAGAGATCATTAACTTACTTAACAATCTCCCGTAAGTGTAACCTGCCATTTTAGGCCCTAGAGATTCGCCCCAAAAAGCCAATCCAAAGGGAAAAATCCGATTGAGGCAAAACCTAAAGCGACCCTATCCATTTTGAGTTCACCTTGATCTTGACCAACTGCAAAAAAACTCATTCGAAGGGGGACACTCCCAGGGCGCCACGAGAGAGTACAGTATGATCTCACGATGTGAACCAATGACAGAGACCATAGGACGTGTTGACACACACCCTTCACCCACTTACTATAAACATTCTCTCCGTCCACCTTGATATTGACTTATGCAAACACTATCCGAAGGGGGATTCTCCCAGGGCACCACGAGGCCAAGCATGAATCTCACGGTGTGAATATTCAAGGAGAAACGTGAGTGGAATCATAGACATATCAGATACATCTTTTCCTCCCACCGAGTATTTTATTACCTAGGGTTTAGTTTACTTATAAAAAATACGGCTAAGGATTTTAATTAAATGACTTTTAGGTTTTCCCAAGAGTAACTTTTGGATAGTTAAACAACTTTTCATCATCATTCATTAAACACTTTACAGAGTCTTTGACTAAATTATCTCATGCTTGTTGAAAATCTATCTAATTCACTTTTCCAGGTAGGTTCCCAGGTAGGGGTATTACGTTTCCGTCAACTTAAGAACTCTAGCCTAGCCAGAACCCACCTTAGACAAAAGGTCCCTTATAGATAGATTTAAAACAAATTTAATCTTTTATGGCAACCATTTTAATCCTATGAAACCGATGATTAATCTAGGTTACTAAACTTTTTAGAACCACTTGAACTTAGGTCTATCTCAATCCAATTTTAAAACCCTGTTAAAAAAACTCGAGTTCACCCTAAGTTCGCATGCAACTCTTTCTTATTGATTTTTAGGTCTAATTTCCTTAATAACACTTATAAACGGAAACCATAACCACAATGCTAAGCTAACACATGCAAGACATTTATAATGATTATAAACAACCTAAGTGTCATGCTCAATGCATTGTCCATTCATCGCTACTTCATTTATATAACACTTATACAAAACAACAATGAAACAAGCAAAACATGCTTCCATTCACCCTTATACTATAACACATAATAAAAGGATGATGCATGATAATACTCACTGTATGCAAAATATAACTCTTATATTTCATGATGCATACACATGCGTTCAAGTAATTTCTTCATGCTCGATTATAACATTTATAATACATGATGCATGAATAATTGCACAACCTAAGGTGGGTTTAAACTATATGTCAAACACTTTGCCATAAAAACACCTTACATCACATGAATAAAAAAAATAAATGTTGATGAATCGGGTAAAATTGCCTTAAAAACAAAAAATTAAAGTTAACTATTACAAAGACAAGGAGTCTCTGGTTCAAATAGGCGAACCGGGTCTTGAACCGTATGGACAAAGTAACGCGTCTCCAACCATCATGTACTAAACTTCGCGCGATCGTCTACACGATAAAACAAACGCTTTGCTCTATCGCTTACCAATGCTACTAGAGCTAAACGATCATTTAACAAATACTACATGATCGTGTACCTTTTACTAAGCGATGAAGCTTGAGGTATGCAACCGCTTAGCGCACTCCGCACAACGCCTGCCTACGCGATCGTCTAAATGACTATAATGCGGCAAAGCACCATCGCCTAAACGATCGCTTAGCTAGCGCCTCTGTATCGTATACACACGATCGTGTAGGTAGTTACTAAGCGATGAGGCTTGCTAACTACACGATCATCTAGCGCGCACCTTTTACTAAACGATGAGCATCACATGCTCCCATTACAATCGTCTACCTCTAGCACCTACGCGATCGGGCAACAACTGCTACGCGATAAAGTAAATGATTTACTCCATTGCTTAGCATTAGCTAAATGATCATTTAGTAAAAACTACACGATCGTATAGAAAAATCTACACGATCGCTTAGATAAATCCCTCACACTAACCCGTCAATTTTGGATCCAATTCGGAATTTTCCTTGGGAACCCAAACTTTTCTGGTTTACCCCAGCATTCCCCACTTGTCCGACTGTTGCTGAGCAATTTTTGGATATCAAACGGACCTCGACGATCGTTTACCTTAGGCTACATGATACGACCAACGCTTGGTCTTCTTCTTCGTTGAGAACCACAACTTCATACTTCGAAACTTCATCATGAACGAGTCGACTAACTCAAACTCTTTGAATTACAGACTCGATTGTAAGTTAATTATGCCCAAAAACACAGGGGCTCTTACAAATTAACACATTGTAATTGAAGAAAGCTTTAACTAAAGGCAATTAAACCCGAAAAATTCATCAACTTCATCCATAAATGCACTTAACACTTAAATACAAATGCAGAAACCTACCGAGACTGTAAAATGAAGTTCAAAACAGACTTATAATTTAGAATATCAGAACAACCTGACTCTAATACCAATTGAAGAAAATTGAACACGAGGATTTCCATGAGCAATGGAAAGATCATTCCAAATTACAATCATATATGAACTTTACAAATTATAATCATAAACAAAAACATACAGTTATGCATTCATTATAGAAATTCCAGCATGATACTACAAATAATCAAAGAGAAATGCTACACATATTTGAAGACTCATCACCAAGGTCCTTGATCACGAACGCTCGAACACAGCAACCTCGAACGCTTGTCCAATACGACCGCTACACTACATGAACACCGCGTACTCAAACTCAGCGATCGCCTCAATCACGAACACCCCAACAGCACGAACGGCCTCCACAAAACCTCGACGGTGTCGAGTTGAGTATGACACCACCAAGAAGGCTACCTTGGTATCCTCGGTATGAGAATCCAGAGGGTGGGCTTTGTGTGGACTAGGTTTGAGGTAGAAGATGGAGGAAACAACAATCGTGTTAACTATTGAGCAAGTGGGAGAAGGCTGAACCTATCGTATAGTCGATGCCCAATCGTTTAGCAAATACTAAGCGATTGTCTAGCAAAAGTGTTCGTTGGTATTGTGATTCGAGCTAGGAGTGTGCTGTATAAAATGATTTGGAAAAATAAGTTCGAAGTATGAATGATGCGTTGATGATTTGATGCGTTTATGTATTCGTAACGCGTTGATGCATTAGAGATGTGTAACAGAACGCATGACACTCCTCTATTGACGTTCAAGTTTTCCTAAATCAGACCCAAGTATAAATCTAATTTAGGTTCCTAGTAAGTTCAGGGTCGAACTCAAGGATTCAGATTAAGCTAAGCAGACCTTGCGTTGTAATTATTGTAGGGATTTCCTAAATGTATGGAGAAATGTGTTATTTACACTAAGGTGTTGTGTGTGTGCAAGAAGATACAAAAGGGTTGAGTAGAGAATGATAGGTCATGTGAAAATGGATTTTGATGCGAGTGGTATGCGTCGATCTAAGTTGAATGTACACGAACTAGAATGTGATGTGAATGAGATGGCTGCTTATCTTTGTTTATGCGTCATACTCTTATTCGACACTTCTCAATGCGAATAACATACAAAACCTATCTCTAGGATGCATGTGTCAAACACAGGATGCAATAAAACACCAGTAATTTTATCTCTAGATGTACTATGCTTATACTTGATGTTGGCTTACTTATTCTCTCGAATAGTCTAAGTTAAAGAAGTTTTTACCAATTTTAGTTGGTTTAAGCGTTTGAAATGGAATTTTGCATGAAGTATAGATGCATCCAATCATAAACAAGGAATAAACAATGGCAAAATGTGATAGACCAAATATGTGAATTTATAAAGAAGCAGATTGTCTTTACAAAAGCAATACTAAATCAGATGAAAGGATGAAAGCGATAAATAAGATGAAAGGAACTGAGTCAAGCTGCAGAGTACAATCTCTTGTCCTTTTTGGCTCATATCTAGTTGTGTACAATCACTTGTATAAGAATTGGACGAAGTGTCTCTCTCAAGTTCGGCTTCCTCCACTCCTTGATCAACGGTGGTGGTGGTTCTCTTCCCTTCTACTCTTCTTGGCACCACAACATAGCTCTAAAGATCTAAAACTATGACTAAGCTAATATTGAGAGTGAGAACATGAAATTTTCTGCACTTCGAACTCTGGAGGGATTTCTTCTATTTATAGGTGTTGGTCTTCTCCAGCTCGATGATGGGCAACATTAAAGTCCATGCCCTGGTTAGCCGCTTGACACTCAGATCCTTTTCAAACGCCGCCTGCTGTAGGTGCCCATGCTTGCAAGTGGTGATTTGACACAAACAGCTTGAATCAATGAATCTTCCTTACGTTGAATCCCTACGATGCATGGCCTATGCGTTAGCCTTTTGCCTGCGACACTTATTAATCATGTGTTAGCCTCTTGTTGAAATCCTGCAATGTAATGCGTTAGTGCCGCAGTACTTTAGTAATAAATATTCTTTTGCATGAGTTTGATAATGTTTGAGTAATTCCATGTGTTTATTCTAAAAATAAGGAGAATTTATTATTAAAAACCTTAATTGATCCAACTTAATAGCCACAATAACTTGTATTTCTACAAGTTATCACCACCCCCAAATTTGAACAATGCTTGTCCTCAAGCATTCCATAAATAATTCTTTGTTATCTCCCTTGTCTTTAGTGTGTAGAATTCACCTCTCATCATATTCACTTATAAGCTTGAGACAAGAGTTTGGAAAATGTAACGTAGGTTGATTCTTTCCTAAAAGGAATAATGTTTTATTTCAAGTGCAACAAGCTTTTTGTCAACAACTCCTTTCGTTTCTCAAAACATTCCCGTTTTTTCTAAAATAGCAATGCGTTAGATGCTTTTTAAAATAGATGCCGGCTAAAAAGAAAAAGTATGAATTTTGAATTACCCATGCGTTGTTCCAGGTGTCCCACTTTCGTTTTGGCTTGCCCCCACGGGTGTCATGCGAGCATCCAACTACGAGTGAGAGCCCTTCATAACTAAACTCATATCAACATTCATGCGTTTCAAGATACACTTCTTTAGACTACATAGAGGAGTTTTTTGGGACGTATTGGTCTAGGAGACTTTTCGTTTTGGCTTGCCCCCACGGGTGTCATGCGAGCATCCAACTACGGCTAAGTGCCTGTTCCAACTTTGAGGTTTTTCTTTTAGAGGAGTGAGAGAGGAGTTGCGTTTAACATTTTTCTTTTTTGTTCCCTTTCTTTTTTATGTATTCGATTAATGCATCTTAACTCGGATTTCCCTCATTCCCAAATTTGGAGATCAACTAAATCCTCATTGCTAAAAGAGAAATAAAATTTCGAAAAGGTTTTGAGAGTTTCAAAAGGAGTTTTGATTAAATCTTGCATGCGTTAGAAAGAAAACATGTAGTCTTTTTAGAGAAGTTCAGGCTATGTTGATTTTCCTAACGCCTACTCTATACTAAAAGAGAAGTTCATATTGTTAATATCATTGAGGTAAGGCAAAGCACAAGACTAGAAAATAGCTAAAGAACAAAAAAAAAAGTATGCTAAAGTCAAACACAATGAAACAAAATGATAGAAAATTTTCATTTATTTTCATAGGATAACATGAAATAAACAAACAAGACAAATAAATACAAAAGATCATCAAATAAAACAAAGTACAAAATAACTAACACCGCAAAACTTATTGTGCTAACGCGTCATCCCTGCATTCTTCTGCAGGGTCTTCATCCATAAAACGCAGAGGGTTTCTAAGGTGGGCAGGTAGCGGTGGCAGGGCAAACATTCCGACCAAGACTTGATTAATGTACTGCGTTATGTAAACAAATTGGTCTTGCATTCTTCTTGTTCGTTGCCTTAAGTAATCCCTTAGAACCCTATTTTGTTGCTGAAGACCTTCAATGGACTCGGCTAATGGTCTGAGTTGATCACTAATGAAAGTTTTCAACTCCTCAATGTCAGTGCTGCGTTGTGGTGGTGTTGGCTCTTCACTTCTTTCAACTGGGTATTCAAAATTTCCTGTGTTACTCGACCCCAACCCAGTTGGTTAAAAAATGACTAGAGGAGGCACAAAAGTGGGAATTGGAATTGGTGAGGGCGAAGGAAAGGGACAAGGGATTTCTTGATCTATATCGTTAGGTTCTTGGTGCGTCGGATCAAGATTCCCTTCTTATGGGACCACTGATGAGTTTTGGAGAGTGAGGTTTAGGTCTGGCCATGCTTCTTCATCCGTAAGTGCAAGTTCTACTTCGTAATCTTCATTCTCTGAAGTTTCATCGTTGTGTTCAATTATCCAGACGCGTCTTCTTTTGGGGGCGCGTTTGGATGATCGAGGTCTGGCTACCACTTCTTTGCAAGGTAGGGCAGGCTGATGCGGTGAACCGCGAAACAAACGCCTGATTAACTTGATGTCCATCAGACCGTCGATCTCCTCATAATCATCCCCCAGAGGGATGCCCCCATGTTCACATAGTGCGCAGATCAGCCATGGAAAATAAAGTTGTCCTCGTGGTTTAGTTTTGATGGCTTTGATCTAATCCCTTATTATTCTCCCTACATCTTGGGGATGCACTGCATGATACAGTAGGTAGCCACGACGCATTCTTTTGACAAAGTCTCATCATGCGTTGTAGGCATGATATTTCTCTTAATCAAATAATACCGTAAATTCGCGTATGGCTTCAAGTTCCTGGAAGCTAGCATCTTTGCTCCATTTCATGACGTTTTCCATTTGCTTCCAGGCTTGGCTACCACTCTTAACACATCTTCAACTTGGCTCGGAGTTATTTGTTCCAAGTTGCGGTTGCCTTCTGCGTCTGGATTACTCGTGATATTGAACACTTCATTGATCTTATCGACTGAGAAGCGCACCAATACCCCATCAACAAATGCTGTACTTTTCTCCATGTCGAACTCACTGCTCTAAAACTGGCGAACAAGGTTGGGCCAAATTCTTGTATGCTCAACGCATAGCTGATCCTAACTCATTACTTCCACGGTTTCAGTTATATATGCTGGCAATGGGTGGCGTTCGGGAAAGAAGCCCTTCTTTGCAAGAATATCACTGAACTGACACTTCCTTCCTGTTGTCTTTTTAGGTAACGCGTTAGTTACCTTGCGCTTGCCCACGTCATATGCCTTGGCTTCCCACGCCAGCTCCCTTAATTTGTTTTCCAATTCCCTTTGGAGAGCTGACTTTCTTCGCCCCTGCCTTGCGGGCTGAAAATGTTCAAATTCTTTCTCTAACGCGTTGTGCCTTGAGCAGTTTCCACGCGTTGCATCCTCAGGACCGGATGTGGACTACTCATCTTCTTCCTCCAAGATTAATTTTCTCTTTCTCGTCACTCTTTTTTCTTTTGAGGGCCCTTCATTTGCGTTAGTTTGGCAAGATTGCGATGCGTCTGGGCCAACTCCCCTTTCTTCATCTTCTTCTTCTAACTCCACTTCGAGCATCATTGCATAGCGTCCGCTTCATCCATTTCAAGTGAGGCGTTGGGTGGGTCAGAATGCGTCACTTGTTCTTCTTCTTTGCCTTGATTCAGACTTGCTAAGATTGCTCCAAACACTTCTTGCTTGTCCCTCTGAGCCAATTCCATTAGCTCTTCGAGGTTTCGCTCTGACGCAGGACTGTTAGAGCTGGGCCTTGGTGAAGTGAATGGTGAGGAGCCTGATGGGGTATGTGGCAACCTAGGGGATGAGATGATGATGGGTGA